>NC_044496.1:49336635-49369135 GCF_902362185.1 Chanos chanos
CCGTGCCCAGTAGTTTTTCATTTACCACAGTGTGTGGGTGTTTGTGGGCATTCACTGATGAGAGACTGTGAAAGAGACCAGAGAGAGCTGTGTGAGGGAACAGGCAGATCACATACAGACAAACAATGGTGAAGTGCAAGAAAAAGATGAATAAGCGGCTCCGCTCGTGAAGATCAGTCAGCTGACGACATGGCAAAACATGGCATGGTCTGATGAATCTCAATTCATCCTGCACCATGCTGATGGCAGCGTCTATATTTACCACAACAGGCACAAGTCCATGGATGAGACTTGCTTGGTGTTGGTGGTACAGACTGGTGTTGGTGTAATGACGTGGGTGATGTCTTCCCAGCACAGATTAGGTCCTTTGATACTGGGTGAGCCAAGTCTGAATGCTTCAACATACCTGGACATTGTTGCTGACAAGGTGCATCCCTTCATGCTTTTATTTACTACTCATCACATGAATAATTCCCATAGGACGATGCGCCATGTCACAAAGCGTGAATTGCTGTAATATGATTCCAGGAAACATGACAGAAAGTTCACTTTTATCTGAGTGGAATACGCAGTCCCTGGGCCTCAAGCCAGCACTGCAGCTTTATGAAGAGATGAATACTCTATTTCTCAGAAAAAAAAAGTAGGAGATAAAAAAATGTATGTGAACTTTCTTAGTTTGTGCAGTATCCCCACTGTAGGAACTTTAAAGATGCCAAGCCCAAATGCCTTGCAATTTTGAAAAGTTTCTCAGAGCAACATACTGTGGAAAAATCTTAGCCAATTTGAAGAAAAAGTTCCATGGCACTGAATTTTGGCTTTCTCAGAAGAAATGCCAGCCAACTGTTGCCTGCTTGTTACCCTCTGGGGATGAGCTATGTAGACGTTGTTGTGATTCAGAAATAACAAACTATTTCTGTTGCAGCAGATATCCACAGAGAGCCTTCAGGCTGGAAGACGGCTGTGTTCGATTGTGTTAAGGAGGCTTGTTTTTTTTTTGTTTTTTTTTCTTTCCCCCAGGCTAGATTCATAACTCTTAGTCTTGCCTTCAAAGCCTTTGGCAGATTAACATGGTAACAGCGCTCTGTGATTTGGCCCCCTATGTAATTTATGTACCTTCACTGGCTCTAGAATTTGGCTTTGCACCTGTTGAGCCTCCACCATAACCCACGTTTCCTTGCCAGAACTGAAGCACACGGTGGCTGTGGGGGCGGTGGGACAGGTCAAGCAAGCTATGTTTTAAAGACAGCAAATGATTCTTTCTTTTTTTCCACATTTTTTTCACATGAGTTGTGGATGAGGGGGAAGGTTGAAGCAGGGCTGGGGAGGTACACTCCCGGGCCAAACCTATAAATTTACACTGACCTCATACTGTAGGTGAGATGGATTCATTGATAGGCAAAACATAAAAGGCCTTCTCAGTGGTAATGTGCACAAGATGCAACTCCACTTGAGAGCGCCTCCTTCTCAGCCCGCGCTTCGCAAGATAAATGCCTGCATCCTCCTGCTGCCCAGCCAGGACTGTCTTTATGGTCTGGGCTCCTACTTAGCAGCTCTTCCTTGAAAGTTGGGATCGGACACCCCGAATGTTTCACATTAGGGTTTCACCATGGTAAGAGAAGGGCAAGAGAGTGATGGAGGGGGAGGGGCGAAGGGGACAGAAATATGGTTGTGATGCATGGATGGGCGCTCGTAGCGTTAATAAAGATGTCACGAGAACACATCAAGAAACACAAAGTCTCAATTTCAGCCAAGGTGCTGCCATCCAGATGTGGAGGCATGAAACGTCGATTGGGCCGTAACCTGCCCTGTCTGCCATGCTCAATCCACAGCTAACAGGCAGAACCTCAGCACTCTTTTGAAGTGGGTGCCAGGAGGTGTCCAGAGCTTTAACAACCAGCAATTTACAACCACACCATCCTGCTGAGAAAGAGAAGCCAAAGGTCACCCTGTGAACTCCATAAAGTCCTCTCTCTCTCTCCTTCTCAGTCAGTTTTCTCCCTCTTCTTCTTCTCACTCTCTCTAGCCTTCATATCACCCCCTTTTCCTTCCCCTTTTACCAGATCTCATTTAACCTGTTTAAAACACACACCTGTTAAACACCTTGGTGTGTTTATTATTATTGGCAAGCTGTTGTGGGTTTTATACTGCTATTGGCCAGCTTAAGAGTGTTCTAAACTGCATAATCAGGGTTTCCATGTCACCCCCTACAGAATACTATAAGACTAGCAGAACTTACTGAAATGCTAAAGTTCATCCTAATCTTTTGAAAACAAAGTTTAATTTTTCAGAGGAAAAAAAAAATTGGGCAATTCATGAGTGCATTGTTGTTGAAAGGATAGTATGTAAAATACACTGAGATCTATGAAAACCAGGATGTAGGGTTTCTGAATAAAAAAAATTTATTTGTCACCTAAAAGTGTATCTTTCAGTGTAACTGGGTTTTACTTCTATGCATTCAAAGAGATCGAAGCTAATGATTTCTTCACAGAGTAGAGAACAAAAACAAGTGCATGAATTAAGCCCACACACACACATATTCCAATTATAAAATTACAAAGAGAATTCCTGTTTTTTTTTTTTTTGTTTTTTTTATCAAAATGTGCATGAGACTTTCTGGCAAAATTGACCAAAATCCTGTCACCAGCAGCTCACACCCTTTTCTCTAGACTGTCAGAGAAAGAGGGCACGAGGGTGGAGGAAAAAGAAATGAGAAAAAAGTTAAAGAAAATATCTGGGGATGAGATTTACAGCTTGGGTAAAATGTTTTCACTGCTTCTTAACCAGCAGCAGCACAACAGCACTCTGAAATGCTGCAGATTTGATGGCTAGAGAGAGAGAGAGAGAGAGAGAGAGAGAGAGAGAGAGAGAGAGAGAGAGAGAGAGAGAGAGAGAGAGAGAGAGAGAGAGAGATGTATGGAGTTGATATATGCATCTAACATATGTGACTGATATGGTCTCATGAACCAGAGGGAGAGAAAGATGACTGGAAAAAAGAAAAATAAAAGGTTTTAAGATTCTTGTTATCACGGAGAAATAGATCAATAAAAACCTGCTTTGTGTTCCACAACAATGCAGTTCAGTATGTTGCCCTCCTACCACAGCATTTTTTGGTGAGCCTGCATATTTTGACCTGATGTTGCTCCACTTTGTTATTCACTGCATCTGCTATGTTCCTGACTCAGTACAAAATCAGTTTGACTGTCATTACAAACATCCGTTTATTTTTCCTGTATTTTTTCATTAACAAGCCAATGAAGATAAAGACAACTATTTTTCTTCATTCATTCTGAAATCATCCAAAGTATTTTAGATGATTTCAGTGATTGATTAGAGTCATTATTAAACCTTTAGCCTTCTCATGGAAGGCTTTGATTTCTGTTCTGTTAAGAGAGATGGCATGTTTGTTTCAGATAAATTGTACAATATACATTCAAGAGTGAACTGACAACACTACACATACATTTGGGTAATGTCCTTCTCATGCCATATACAGTAAGTTATGAGTCTATATTTGTTGACACCTTATATGTACTACATGCAACTGGTCAAGTATTTGACTGTCCCATTCAGGAAATGCCAGAGAAATTCTCTTGTTGCATTACAAACAGAGTTCATAAATATTGTGATCAATTAGAGAGAGACAAAGAAAGAAAGAAAGAGAGAGAGAAAGAGAAAGAGAGAGTAGTCTGAGTGTGTGTGTGTGTGTGTGTGTGTGTGTATGTGTGTGTGTGTATGATGTACATACTTTGGCAATTGCATGTGTCTCCATTTTGGGCCACAGATCATGTATAGGAGGGTCACCTAGTCACACATATGACAAAACGACAGGGGCTCCTCAGTTTGATCTAATTATGGCTCTTTACTGTGATTTATTCCAACACAAGATATATGGGAGATATTGCATCAGTAGGCTATTGGTTTCAGAGTTATTCTGTGTTATCCAATCTGGCAGTTCTGGTATCTCTGGAAAGAAACAGCATTTGCCTATGTTTGTATGTGTAGTGTGTGTGTGTGTGTGTGTGTGTGTGTGTGTGTGTGTGTGTGTATGTGTATTTCTTATGGAGCACAATGTAAACAAATACACAAACATTTATTGACAAGATTAAAAAAAGAATTCCAATGAAAGACAAGATCTTAGGAAGAGGAGTAGAGAGATTCAGGGAACTGCGTTTCCATATGAACTATCACTCAAATGGCTACACATATAGCCTAACTGCACAAAGATAAAAATAATTAAAAATATAATTATACAATTCTTTGGTTTGGATTAGAGAACAATTTAAAGTTTTTTAATGCAATAGTTAATGTGGGCAACAGGAGCCTTTTCATAAAAGGACCTTATGAGTTATTTGGTATTGAAAAATAAGTGATTTGAATAGAATTTTAAGCTTATTTTGTACAAAAAAAAAAAAAAAAATCAGTCAAGTTGGATGTTGTAACACCAATCTAAAGACCAGATTCACAACTGGCCTTATCAAAACATGTTGTGCTGTTCAAGTTTTTTGTTCAAGGTTTTTTGCCCAGCGTATCCTTTAGCACTGATCCACAGACAGCTTTAAACGGCTGAGCCTGCCCTCCCCAGACCTCCTCTGCTCTGTTCACCCTCTGTCTGGCCTTTCAGTCTCAGATACTGGTCAGGCGTGGGTGATTCAACTGCTTCTCTCATCTGACTCATGCAGTATCGTAGGGCTTATGACCTTGTGCCTGCGCATGTATGTATGCACACACACACGCGCGCGCGTGCACGCACATACACACACACACGCGCACGTTTTTTTTTTTGTTGTTTTTTTTTTAAATTTCTAACGCAACTTGTTTTTGACAGAGCCAGAGATGCTTAAATGAATATTTTTGCCTTATGATTTATTTTTGTGAGTTGTCCCCTTGCTGCCATGTATATTAAGTTCAAAAGATTACCCATGTCAGAGAGCAATGCAAACATTCTTACATATTCATATCTCTTTAGCAAATCAGTTGCATTTTTTGTAAGGTAAGGATTTCATTTCAGTTGTTTGGCATCATTTTCTTCCACCTGGGTTTCTTCACTTGGCACAGACATTTTCCTGCGAAAAATAAGGAACAACTTTTAGGTTTCACAACTTTTTTCCCATAGCATTTGAAAAAAGAAATCTGCAGTAGGTTCTGGTAAGATGCCAAACTTGAATATGATTTTCTTTTTTACGCAAATGCCTGGAAAGTTTACGTTACCCTGAAATCTACTTAGTAATGTCGAGGACAGAAATGCAGTGGCGGATGATGTTATCCGTCCCAGCGTGTTGGGATAAGCTCTGGACAGCTTCAGTGTGGCCTGGTTTATGTGCACCTGTTCCCCCCCTGCCCCCCCCCCCCACGACAACACCCCCCCACCCCCCACCGTCTACACACACACACACACACACACACACACATCCACCCACACAACAGCTTTTAGACTGTCCACCTGCTGTGCACACATCACAGAAATGGCTGTGATATTGGGCAAAGGGTCAACGTGTAACAACCATGGGATGAGTGTCATCCTGGGGTGTTTTCAGTACTAATGAATGTCATGTTCTGAGAATGAAACTGGAACCAGCCTTATTGATGGACTGGTAGGTCACAAACTCTCATGAAAGTGTTAGAGTCAAGACTGAGTGTCAGTCACCTTGATAATAATTTATGGGAGAAAAATACTTCAATACCTAAGAAGATAATATAGTGATTACAAAAATGTATTACATTATCAGTGACAATGATATTGCTGTGTGAAAAAATGGGTAGCCGACAAAACAAAAATGGTGGGCGTACCATAAGCTCGTAATTAAAAAAAAACAACAACAAAAAAAGCATGTTATCAAAAAAAGGAATATAATAGACGTTGGTTTTACTGAAAAACCAAAATACCCTGTTTCTGTTGCTGCTAACTCCATAAAATGGAATTATTTTTATCAGTGGAACTACATTAACAGAACGAAATAGCCCTAAGCATATTCCATTGTGTATATTATATTTTACTATGGTATAAGCAAATGCTGTGAATTGTGTCTTAGTAACAACAAATGCATTTTTAATGTGCCTAACATGTTAACACAATACATTCATACATATTACTGTACTCCTGCAATGGTGGCCGATAACAAGCTGGTACTTAAAAACGTTGTACAGCAAATATTTTTCATTTTAAATTAATACCTGTAATTACCATTTGTAATTGCTGTTACAACATATCAATATGATACCAGTTAAATGCATGCATTCATATTTGTGTGTAATTAAATAATTACACAGCAAATTATACGTAATTATAGAGATATGCAAATCTGTGGAGTTTTTTCCTGTTTTTTCCGTTTTGTTAGTTTTATTTACTTTATTTTATTCTATTTTATTTTATTTTACTTATTTA
Organism: Chanos chanos; assembly: GCF_902362185.1. NCBI lineage: Eukaryota > Metazoa > Chordata > Actinopteri > Gonorynchiformes > Chanidae > Chanos > Chanos chanos. Next base: position 49,343,018 of record NC_044496.1, read on the forward strand.
TTCATTTGTTTTTTGTTTTTGTTTTTTTTTCCAATTATTCACCTACTGAGCACCTCCTTTTCAACTAGACATAATTGCCTTGATACTAGGGGACTGTGAGAGTTTTTCTAGAGAGTTCTGCGAGCAGACAGAGAGGAGGAGGAAGCTTTGCACGGACTCTGATGCAGACTCTGCTGTCAGCATTCCCTCCCAGGCTTGACGGCTCCTGCTCCTTTGGGTCATCATGAATCATGGAAATTGATTATGCTGTCACACCTCAAATCCCTCTGCCCAGAGCTTGACCGCACTTGTGTGTGACTATCGGTGGTCAAGCCTGCTTAAGGGATCCAACACAAACTGCCCTGGAGGAGGGCCAGACAGTCGGACAAGCCCTAGGGGTCACGAGTCCCTCCACCGTGGAGAATGGAAGGAGATGGCTCACGTCTGCAGGAGGGAATGAAGACGTCCTTCTTTAAATGCCAGAGAGGGTCGTCTCCCTTTTCCCTCCTCCTTTCCAGTTCCCCGTCGCCACCTCCACCTTACGGCTGCCAAGCTACATCCATCTTCATCTGCGTGCCGGCGACGCCGTCTCCCAACGCAATGTATACACTGATTCTACTGAGATCAAAACTCAAAATTCACTCGGTTAACGGTAGAGAAAGAATGTGTGTAGAGTGGTGTACCTAATTTTTAAATTCAAAAAATTCAGAGTCCCACAGTTCATATAGGACTCAGTGAATTGAACTGAACTGAATTGAATTGAATTGAACTGAACTGAACTGAACTGAACTGAACTGAACTGAACTGAATTGAATTGAACTGAACCGCTTTATTTGTCATATGCAGAGAGGAACAGAGAGGTTTGCTGGTTTGCAGTTCCTTCCTGATGTCATAAATAATTAGAGTTAAGAGAACAGGAATAAAATTAAAACAGAAAGGTGGAATATATCTGCAGTGGACCGGCGACCTGTTCAGGGTGTTTCCCTGCCTTTCACCCAACGAATGCTGGGATAGGCCTCAGCACCCCCCGCGACCCCGATTAAGATAAGCGGCTTAAATAACGAGTGAGTGAGTGAGGTAGAATATATTTACATAAAATAGGGGAAGACTTATGCATGCAAGAATAAGTAAGCAACTTCATATTAATCTGTTGTCCATGTATTTTATTAGGTTAAATCTACTAAACACTGTAGGAAACTTTGTTTATGTGCATCTATCTATCTATCTATCTATCTATCTATCTATCTATCTATCTATCTATCTATCTATCTATCTATCTATCTATCTATCTATCTATCTATCTGTCTGTCTGTCTGTCTGTCTATCTCTCTCTCTCTCTATATATATATATATAAATATGTGTGTGTGTGTGTGTGTGTGTGTATTCACACACACACACACACACACACACATATTTACATAAATGTGTGTGTTTGTGTGTTTCCGAAAACCCTTTCACCGACTGAAGAGGGTCTGTGGTGCATAATCCCAGGAATGAAAATATGAACAAATAAACATACATACACAGACAATGTCAGTTCTAAGCCGATGAGGGTTGTTTCTTTCCTCCCTCCCTCCCTCCCTCCCTCCCTCTCTCTTTGTCTCCCTCTCTTTCTTTCTCCCTTTTTCTCTCCCTCTTTTTCTTTCTTTCTCTCTCTCTCTCTCTCTCTCTCTCTCTCACACACACACACACACACACACATACACACTAATGGCTTCTGCAGATTGTTGTTCTTTTTTATTATAAAGATAAATCTGCTGTAACAAGCTGAAAACACCCATAAATCTGCAGCTGGGTTCATGTTGCCGAGAGAATTTAAGGGTCTGTGTTGCCATGGCGATGTATCAATCCTTCTTGTGACCTTGGTTAATGCTGTAAAACAAGGATACATTTGTGTCAGTGTTCATTGTGTTGTTGTGACTCCTCTCAAACGAAGTTTTTTTTGTTTTTTGTTTCCAGGTCCTGATTACAGTTGTTTCAAATTAAGCTTCTCAAAGTGACAATGTGTTTTGTCTTGTATAGGCATAATTGGCTTTTGATGTTGAAAGTTTTCTACAGTGTTTAACAGGCTTAACCCAGTAAAATACATGGACAGAGGATTACGAGTCCCGTTAAAAACACCTGGCATAGTACGTCATGCGGTCCCTTTCTCATATCTGTGGAGGAGACACAACTGTTCAGACAGCTCGCCTTTTACCCCAGGTAATAATTTTACTCTCCCAAAGTCTTCAAAAGAGAAACTAAAAATTAATGTTAAATTCAGTCGGCTACTAAGAATTAAAGCTTGCCTCTGGATTCAAACATCCAAGCTTTTTCTACAAACTGAAAGAACGCAGACATCAAAGATATTTTAATTAGTTCCATTCTATTGAAAAGTGAGTACAGTGGACTCATTTCCTGTCCATTCAAATTCAGATAAATTTCTTCAATCTACTTTGGGGAACAAAATTCTTATCTCTCATTTGGGCATGTAATCTCTCTTTATTTACAAGTGACAAATGAAAAGCAGAGAGTCTATAACATAATGAGCTGATAGGAGAAAAATTGACATTGGCCTGAAAATAGGAATTGTGTTATTTTTCTGTGTTATTTCCTCCCTTTCATGCTATCAGCACTAGCTAATCTATTAGCACATTATGATAAGCGTCTGTTCAGCACAGTTCAGCAAACGTCCTTATGTTTCTGTGGCTAGTACAGATGGTCAAACACTCTCCTTCAAGACAACATTAAAATGTCTATGGTGATTAGAGGGATAGTCTACTACCTGCTTTTTCATCATTAAGACGTCTTTCTTGGGTTACCTCAGTGCACAGAGATTGAGACAATTTTTCACCGGAGTGGATGCCTTACGACTGAATGGATTGTACTTAATTTTTTTTTTTTTTTGATATGGCCGCATGTCCCAAAAATGCCTTTCTTATTGAAAAGACAATATACAGTGGTTCCCTTTCAGAGAAATGGCAGTGTACTTTATGAATAAACATACGGAATAAGAGGAAACATGGAGTTATTGCTTGTGTTTGATGCGGGACAAATAACCTTGCAAATACAACTCTGTTTTAAGGCCATGTCCTCATATTCACTAAGCCATTGTATTAAAATGTTAACCAGTTCAGCATGTGTTTGTGTTATTTGTTCCACTGTTTCATAACAATGTTAATTTTGGCCCTTTCTCAAAATTATTCCAGCTGCCAGACATGCCTTCAACACACATGCGATTTCCTCTAAGTTTGAAAGCTAGAAAACACCAATGATAGAAATACTGCTGGAGAATTTGCACAACATCGACCTCAATGGACTCTATGGCTTAAAAGTCCTGTGCACGAACAGAGAAAAAATTAACGCTTTAATGAATTTGTCAGTTAAAGCATAGGGTAGATTCCATGACAGTTACTCAGAGTCAAGGCCAAAGTATGTTCTTGATAAAGGCATCAGGACTTAATGGGAACCACATGTCAGCACTCTGTTTCAATGAACCATAAAGTTTAATGGAGAACCTGCAGGATAGCTGTAGTGATACTGAGGTAAAATTCTCCTTATAATGATATCTAAGGAGGTGCAGAGATTGTTCCTCTCTTTTTAAGTGATCCATCTCCAGGTCTCCCATTAGGACAAGGGTTGATGTTAGCAGCTGAAAGAGCTCTGTGACATTTCCAGAGTTGACTCATTGCATCTCTGAACGGGAAACTGTTTGATGTGCACTAACATCACTCACTGAGAGCCTGTCGTTGTCAGCATAACATCTGTACTTAGACATTTTGGTTCTCTGACTTGAATTTGGGGCAGGGCCAAAATTGGAACAGTTTAGCTTTTTCCTTAGAGTGCTATGAATGCAGTTTCATTTGTTTGTTTTTCTGTTTAATTGTTTGTTTGTTTGTATTTAATTCACATATCTGGTTTGTTAGTATTTGATACACATTTACAATGAAATTTGTATTGACATTGTCATGGATAGATCATAATGATGTCCAAATGACAAATCTAGCATGTAACTCAGTGAAAGCATATTCATTTGTCTTGATTCTGTGTCACATGGACAGTGCTGACACTCATCTTTGGCTGGTTCCTTTTGTACATTTGGGTCACTAGACTCGCTCATACGTTCCCTAGCAATCTCCACAAACAATTCCTCTGTGACATGGCTTCCTCCTGTCATGGAATATTTCCTCAAACACAACCAAGTGATAAATACTAAAACGTGGACTCTGACACCCAACAGGAAGGGCATTCCATGCAATGCGGAGAGAGGAGAAATCGGAATGAATTAGCCCCCCCCCCCCCCCAACCCTCCCTTCTCTCAGTAAAGACTGTCTTTTTCTGTTCCATTGATCTGAAGCCAAAAGTGAGGCTTGTGATTGTGAAGCCTTGTATTCAGTAAGACACAACTGGCAGTCATTAATTCTGTTTAAGAAGATCTTTGCAGGACAGCCTGGCGGTCACTGCACAGAGACAAAGGGAGGGGTGGACCTCTGCAACACTAGAACCCTCTTTCAGCACCAGCTCTGCTTCTCTGTAAAGGCACCTTATTGGGAATGTGCTCTATCGATCTTGTACAGAGACCTTCGTAGGTTCACGAAACACAAAACAGAGTTTGGGAGTAAGTGGAGCTCTTTAATCTCCTGTCTCTCCACACAGCAGGAGTGAGGGAGTTTTAGTTATCAATCCAAACTGTAAAACCATGGCAAAGGTGGCTCGTATGAACTCTGATGCCTTCCTATTTGAGACCAATGGATGTCACTTGTAAATGGATTTGTGGTTTGTGGTTTTGAGTTAGGTTGAAAAATTCCAATTGTACATAAGCTGCAAGGATTGGATTTCACCCACTCCCAAGTTTACTTTTATCTCAAAATAGGGGAAAAAAAGTCTTTGACTTTACTGTGACTTTTGTTGGCTGGCAGAAGATGGCCTACATAAGACACAAAATGTAAAAGCCAATAAAACCCCTTCAATTAGGATGTCAAAGCTTGTCAGGACTCCCATTCCTACCCACATCAAATCTCTGTTTGCCTTTTACATACTTTAATCCAAAGTCTAGCGTTGCCAGGATACAATGTAGCCTTGCCAGCGTCCCACTAAATATTAATCTTACGTGTTCAGCAAATCCCCTGTCACAGCCTCACTGGCTGCTGACAGCAACAAGAAGTACACATTTCCTGGGAAAAAGGAGAAAAACATGACTGTGGTTACGCGCCTTCTGACCAAACCATGGGCTGAATATCTGCTTTCAGTTTCTTCGTCAGATGCGTGTTTCCTTTTCAGAAATGTCTGTCTCTCTGTGTTAACCATTACTGTCCAAGAAACAAGATTTAGTGTGGAGGACTTTTTCGCTGGACATTAGTATCATTCCCAATGAGGAAATCACTTTGTCGGTCAGATACAAAGATGAATATTACACAAAAGATGAATATTACGCCTTTTCATATATAGTTGGTTTCTTTCTGATTCTAGTTGCCTGCAATGTGTTCTGAATTCTATTAGCGTGCACGCATGCACATGGTCTCTCTCTCTCTCACGCACACACACACACACACACACACACACACACATACACACACACACACACATATACACTAACACACACACAATATGCAGCAACCACAGAAGCAGCATCAAAGAATCCTCCTCGCTCAGCGCGCAGTGGTGTTTAAAATTCTCCCCTAGTCTCACGCCTCTTAATGCATCTGTCAAATCTTGTCAAGCAGCGTATGACAAGGCAAGTCTTTCAGGCAGTAAAGTGTAATAATGTTCTGTAATTTCTCATATCCGCCTCTAATCTGAGCTAATGAAATTGTCATCCAACACCACGTTTGAGGATGACTTGGGAAAAGACTGTCTATAATTGCCTGGATAGAGACAGAGCCCCAAGTGGCAGATCTATCCAATAATCTTGTTATTGCACATAGGAGAAAGAAATACATTTAACTCCATCATCACTTTTTCCCCTCATTAAAGATTCTTGTAAATAAAATAAACCTAACCAATATACCGCATCAGCCTTTAACATTTCACCGCTCCCCCCTTTCCTCCACAGATCTTTACTTTGCTACACAGTACACCATGTGTTGAGCTCATCTCGAAATTTGAGGATGTGCACAGACATACCACTTGAAGTTAACCGAACCTGTTGGAAACATTAATACTGTGATATTGTTGGTGACACTGAATGAAAAATCTGGTGCATTTTACATGATGAATCGCAAGCGCGAATACAATGTTATTCCAAGACGTCCGCTTTTATTAGTTAAAAATTTGACCACAGTTTTTTAAAACAGCGATCCTTTTAAACATAGCACATCAGCGCTGGAAAAAAAAAAAAAAAAGAAAAGTGAATAGAAAAGTGGTGCGTTGGTCTCCCTAAAGATTTTTGTCCTTTAATTTCTAAAACAGATTCTATACATTCTGATTAAGTATCATGTGTCTTTCTGCTTTCTATTGGGGTCAAAAGGTAAAGGAATCTACTGTTGCTACGGATACTATTAAGGTCCATTTGAGAGGTGCTCTTTATCGATAAAGTATAACCTCTCACCGGACAGATTCTGTGCAGAGAGTCTACGATTTATGCTCCACCGGGGAAAGAACAGGCCAACATACGTCTCACACGTGTCTCTACGCCACAAGCTTGTAGCTGTTTTAAAGACACTCTGGAATGATTTTGGGGATATCGTAAAGCAAATGATAAATTTGTACCCTTGTCAAATGGCTCTCTGTACTGAAGTTTACTCCTTTGGGTCAAGCAAGAATCCCATATATTCAAACTGCTTGCACTCCTTCGCATCCACGCAGACTCTGTAATATTATTAGAATGCCACAGGAAATCACTTTGCCTTTGTTTCTGCTATCACTCTGACATTTTAAAGCCCCTTTGACAACATAAAGATCGATGTTGAGAGAGAGATATTGAACATGCGTCTCCTAAACGTAGAGTCTTTGAAAAATAGTTAATATTCATGTGTTCCTTAACTTCCATGTTGTGTCTCCTATCTTCCAAATCAACTTTGGCATCCATATATAGTAGAACCATGCTGGTGAACCGTTATTAATATCTGTAATGTATTTGCCTCATAAATATTCCTGCGTTCTTCATCCAATTCCAGCAACAGTATGTACATGTATGTATTTTCTTTGTGTTACTCATGCTGTACAAATCAGAAACCCAAAAGTGTTTTACCCCTTTGACAATTGCCCAATGACAATGACAACACTTGTGAACCACTGCAGATTTCATGAATAGGCAGGCACGTAGTCTCGTCCCCATGTGCTCCTCCTCTGCAAATAGATCAATAAACTATTTGCATTCCTTTGCGGTGCAAATGGTCCGCCACCCCAGAGCCTAATGTGCTCCAAAAGATTAGCAAAGTATGAGCCGTGCTATGGAATAACAGAGCATGAGAAAAAAGCCCTTGTGAGGTTCAAGGGGTTGAGGGTTTTTTTTCTTTGCCGCTGGCTTTTCAGTTTCAGCGACTGCCTGTAATCCCTCTCCTACCCATGGGCAATAAAACTCCAATTTTTACTGTACCTGCCAGCTGAGCGTCTTACTATATTTGAAACATAAAGAGCGTGAAATTCCAGAGGAACCCATATCAAAGGCTGGTCTGGTCCATTATGACATCAGAGCCCTCTGATGTAAACATGCATGAAGGCCCACTGCAGTGCAGCAGGGTTACACAGTCCCCCAACACAACGTCCATTAATACGGCAAAGCCGGCGAAATCGGGAGGAGTTACTCAAGATGGCTGCCGCTTTTCCATTGAAATTTAAGTGCTGCCAACTCCCAAGATTCTTCTCCAACTGTTCTGACACTGGAAACCATCGTAAAGACGACAAGGTTGATCGTAAACTCTGTAAGGCACATTGTATCAGATATTTACAGCTAAAGATATAAGTGTCTAATTCAAGTGTTACAAATGCTGACACAAAATACAGTATATATCTGCATATGTATATACATGTTTCTATATCTCTTTTTCTATATCTATCTATCTATCTATCTATCTATCTATCTATCTATCTATATATATACACACACACACACATATATATAGATAGATCGATAGATAGATAGATAGATAGATAGATAGATAGATAGATAGATAGATAGATAGATAGATCGATAGATAGATAGATAGATAGATAGATAGATAGATAGATAGATAGATCTACATCTATATGCTTATGTAAATGCTCTTCTTGTTTTGTTTTTGTTTTTTAACCAGTCAATAAAACGATGTATTTTACAGCTGATGAATATAGCAGTCTTTGCTTGAATATAATAATTCTTCTTTTTATAGTTCAGACAAAAAAGGTGTTGAACAGAGAATGCCCAGCAGACTTCTCTGCTTTTTCAAAGGAATAATATATACACTTAAGTTCTATGTCATTGATAACAGCAAATTACTGCTTGTAAAGATTAGATTCAGTACACTAATACAACTTACTGGTCTTTCACGTTTGGGGGATATTGATAAAAACTACCTACTGCCTACCAAATGTCATCCATAATAAAAGGAATGTGAAAACTCTGCTTCTAACCACATGAGATGTCTCCCAGGGTAAAAACCACCAACACAATGAGGTAAAATCTTTTTGTGACTTTGAAAAGACAGTTTTTCATGGTTTCTGAGCCTTAGCTATCATGTAAAGTCATATCGTGGAGTCGCTGAAATAAAGACAGATAGTACTGTGCTCCTTCATCTACTCCACAATCAGAGCTAATTTAGATTCAGTTTTTCACTTTACACTGAAATGTACTTTCTACCTATGTTCCATGATTACACCAACCAAAAGCAACTTAACAGACAGTCCTCGATTTTAAGCATGCTGATAGAAGCAGGTTGCCTAAATCTGGGAGATTCATCAGTTCATTTGGATTTGTTAGATTACCAAATAGATCTTTAATTAATTTTCAAGTCATAATTCTTTCAGTAGAGTCAGAGGTTCTGAAATGCCTTACAACAAACAAGCCAGTTTCTGTATTTCTAAAACTGTATTTATGAAAAATGGTAAGGCATGGTGCGGTGGGTCAAGAACAACACTGCGTAAACATTGCCCTGCCTTGATTATGTCATGGTTAAGAGCAGACAAATCATTTTGGTTGGTTTAAATTCAACAGCTTTCTCTAATTTAGTTCCAAAAAGGACTAGAGTTGAAATCAGCATGTTTGGAATTGAATGTACTGCCTGTGTTTTCTCAAATGTCTTTTTTCTCCTCCTCTTTCTCTCCAGAAAAGATTCAGGTCCAACCAAGCAACACTAGAGGAGATACTGTGACATGGTTGCTCTGACTTCTTTCGAACGTACCTACATTGTTTTGCCACACATCACCTCATGTATTATCAATCACTATTAATACATTGTCATTTTTTGTTACTTTTGTGGCTTTTGTCTATGTATCCTAACCTATTAAACACTCTGTGAGAGAAGAAAGTTCACCTGGCTGACAATCTGGTCAAGACCAACATGTAAACAATGTATTTCAGCAACCCTAATCGTTGAAAGTGCGTGTGAACATGTGTGAAGGAAAAATGCCTCCTAAAACCTGTCATATACTCTTCATCTCACTGTACTAACAATGTCCAAACATATTTGTTTAGTGTTACTGTGAACACATACATCAGTACATACTTGGTTAAGTGCTTGATGTATGACTACGTTTGGCTTTAAAGTTGACAGATTTTTGTTCTTCTAAATTTGAGTAATTTCACAGGAATAGTCAAAAAATACAGTTTCCACAAAAGAGAATTCTTGAATGGCATTTAGACTTTTTTAATATTTGATGGACTTAAAAACATCACACTAGCAGTGTGATTCAGAAAGTTTTACAAGGCCAGAACAATTTAGAGGACTTCTTGTGCATGTGAAAGCCTTTATTAGTTTTGGGGCAAAATTTGTATCTGGAATTAACTCCTGTTAAGTATTCCCAGATCAATGAAAATAAACTGGACTGTTGAGAAACATTTCAGGGGAGAGAATGAAATGAAACACCAGGATTTTTTGGTATGCGTTTCTTGACAAATGGAGTAATTTATTAGAGTGGCCTATTGAAGCTGATCAGATCTGTATTTCTCCAGTTTTTGTTGATTAAATGGATCCATATGGTAATTTTCTCGTTTCCTCTTTTGTTTTAAAGGAAATATTGATCCATTTAAGAAACAGCACTCTGACCACTGTGGAATTCTCTTTAATTGCTGTCCTTGGCAGGGAAAGCACATGCTTCCGTGTTTGATCTGACCAGCGCTGGAACCGTTGCCATGGAAAAACTTTTCTTCTCCTCACTCATTTTTGAAGACTTTGTCTTGTCCCAGCCAAACTCGTGAGAAACAGTAATTGTTGTTGATAACAATGACTAAGCACGCTTCCCCGATGGGCCGCCTAGGTTAGAACCACATTCCTACTCTCTGCAGGCTGGTTGCAGCACGTATCATCTCCTGCAGCAGGGAACGGACTGAAATTCTCGGCTGATGGATGGCTGCCGGATGGGAATGATGGCCCAGGACTAGGATGCGATTTGAAATCCCCATGTAATGACCACAGCTGCCCCGTCAGTCACCTGGGCATTCCGTTTTTTTTCATCGAACAAACAGTAATGAAGCTCATCCGTTCTGACCTGACAAATTGATTTGGATTCCCTTCTGAGGATCGCACTCCTACTCACATTCCCTTTGTGATTACCACAGCAGCCAAATGGTCTGAAAATGAAAAAAAAAAAAAAAAAAAAAACGAGGTGCAACCATCTCACTTTTCAGTACTCCCAGTGATCAAAAGAAACCATTACAAATGCATCTGGCAAATGTCTTTTGACCCAAGAAGAGTATTATTGGCCCACAAACACACAGGAGTTGTGCAGCTATACTGCGTTCGGTATAGTTAAGTAACTGTAAGTATATCTAATGCTGCTTTACGCTGAAATACTTGAATACTTGATTGTCTGCATTCTTTTCTGAACGGTCAGTTGTGCTTACAGCTTTATTTGTCTTGGCTTTCGGTTAGTGTCTCTCGTACGAGACCACCCATACTGAATCTTTCATTCAGGTTCGCCAACTGATTAAAATTGCTGACCATGACTATTCAAAACCAAACCTTAATGTTGGAGAGAGATAATGATGAGAGAGAGAGAGAGGGGGAGTGAGAGATGGAGAGAGAGAGAGAGAGAAGGACAGAGAGAGAGAGAGAGAGAGAGAGAGAGAGAGAAGGAGGAGGAGGAGGAGGAGAGAGACAGAGTTAGCAGCAGCAAGAGTTGGGGGAAGTTTTTTGTCTAATTATTTTAAGCTTTTTTTTTTTGTGAAGAATTTGTTGATTTTCTTTAAGAGAACATTCAACAAATAGCCCAAGGAGAGCTAATCTATGAGCTGTGATCTTATTATTTAGAGAACTGATAATTTTCAGACAGTTTAATGTTTAGTCTTAACATTATGATAATACAGATGTAATGTCATGTCATTGTAAGTAACAAAGTAATTTAATGCAAAATAACAGCTAAATACTTCAAGTAGTGCTAGTGGTCATGAGGGAGACATTATTCTGTCAATGAGACATTTACTCTCACAAACTGTTGCTGATGAGCACATATTGCTTCTACACACGTGCCCTCCCTCCCTCTATCCTTCCCTCCCTCCCTCTTCCTCCTTTCCTGAGCAATTGACTTAATGTCTTCACTGACTGTCTGAATGATGATGTCTAAATCTCCACACAGCTGCCCTGCCAGAAACAATGAGCAAGTCAATGATAGGGATTGTAGAGAGCAACTAAGACATATATAACAACTCACGAATTCTCCCACGAGTCTGCCACAAGAGAGGAGACCACTCTGAGACAGTGGGCAAATCCAGAGCCTTAGGAATTCTGTACTGTATAAAAATCCTTATCCAAGGAGTAAACCTGCACTCTCTCTCTCTCTCTCTCTCTCTCTCACACACACACACACACAAACACACACCACACACTTACACACACACACGCACACACTCCAACTCAGCAGTCTAATTTGCTTTATTAGCTTAGTGGTGGAAAGTCTCCAAGCATAACATGTTTCCCCTAGGTTGGAAAGTGGACTAGACTGCTTAAGGTCTGGGGAAATTGGAGAGGGTAGTAAAACTTAAAAAGTGAGAAGCAATCGTACCCCACACCCCCACTTACCACAAAGAATCTGTGTCCTTTATGGATTAGACTGTAATAAAACCTGGGGAGCCTTAGGCTGGTTCAGTTTTCTGCCCTGATATTTCATGGTTCCATTTTTTTTTCTTTTTTTCTTTTTTTTTTTTTTCTTTTTTTGAGACTGTGTATTAAGCAGACCATGTTTTCAACAAAGAATCAATCTCTACTGATCTCTGGCCTGAGATTTAGCCCTGTGGCCAGAACGTGCCTGTTGGCAAGCAGCTTGTGAGACTGGTGATGTGAAAACTGTTTCTAGACTCCATTCTGTTGATACCGTAAATTATGCCTCAGTCTCACATTGGATCTTTGACCTTTTATTCAATAACGATAAGATATGTTTTTCATCTAACCATCAGGGCCTAGGATGGCATAATTCCCTCTAATGTTAAAGTGTACCGGGATTCTTGCTTTGGCAAGTAAATGAAAAAAGCCTTTTATGTTAAAATGGTAGGATTTAGTTCTCTTTGTAGCACCAAACAACCGTGCGTGTGTGTGTGTGTGTGTGTGTGTGTGTGTGTGTATGAGTTGGGGGGGGGGGGGGGGGTCTGGGGGTGTGGGTGTATGTGTATTTATACATACATAGGGAAGGAAAGAGTATATACCCAGGTCTTGTGTTATAGTGTATAGAGGCCATTGGTAAGAGAAGGAAAAAAGCCTTTTGGAGACTAATGAATGTAGGTGTAGAGAGACTGAATAGTGTGGATTGTTTTTACCCCATACTGAGGGTCCAATCACACTGCAAGTGTGCCCCTGACCTTAAAGCAGGAAGTGCTACACATAGACACACACACACACACACACACGCACACACACTGGTCTTGTTCTTGAGACATACTCCTCTTTCCTGGGGACTTGGCAGGTTCAGGAGAAAGTTTGGGTCATGAGCTGTTCATCCTGTTTTTTTTTTTTTTGTTTTTTTTTTTTTCTTGGCACCTTATTAGCACAACTGTTATTCTGAAAAAGCATATTTAGTCACGGTATCTGGGGGCGATTGGCTAGAAGCCATGCATATTTGCAGACTCTATATATAACCTGTCAAAGTGTGTTTACCTCTTAATAAAGTAAAGCTGAGCCCATTCCTGTACTTTTGCAATGCCAGATGGACATAGCAAGCACACTGAATGTTTTCCTTTTGAACTTAACTATAGCTGCAGCCTCACGCTGGGACAGCCAGTTCTTTTCCATCTGCTCTCATGGAGTGGTTGGTGATGTCTCCCTGCTGTTTATCGGTTGAATTACTACACTATAGTCGTGGCGTTCAATAATACGGCCCCCATTTTTACTCTTCGACACAGTTCAGATGCATTTGTATCATGTGTAGCCCCCCCATGTTCTCTCTCCATTGCCAGTGACCACTTACTTTTAATTGCTCGCTGCAGTATGGTTGAGAAAATATGTTGAATTCATTGAGACAGTCTGAAATCTCTTCCCAGTCCAAAAGAAACGTACCATTCCTGGTCCAGTGAAATGTTATACCACTATAATAACCCCCTCTGCTTATTTTTTAATGGGGAATTTGAGATAGTGCAGAGGTCTAGTGCTAAGACTGTCACAGCAGATGATGGGCTGCAACTAATATAACCAACAAATGTACATGGTGAGGAGTCCGTCGTGGAACCCGGCTCTTCCACATCCATCCAATGGAAACAGGTGGCTGCCACTGCACACCAGATGTCCTGTGTTGTACCCGTGAAAACATGCCTGTTGCAGGGAACAATGTGTGACACGGAGCCAAGGTGGTCCGGCTTCTGTTAAGTGTCAAGAGGGGGGAGAAGGGGTGGGGTGGTGTGGGTTCTTGTGTTCACTCTGGTGGTCAACAGCGAGGTCCAAATGTGCGCCATTTCTGTACTGCGACCCCCTCCCCCCCACACACACACACACCCCCACCCCGGCTTAACCACCACCGAAACTCTTTTGTGCTTCCCGTCTGCAGAAATAACCTTTCCCTTCTTTTTTTTTTTTTTTTAGCATTGGATAACCACCTTAAACTGCCCATTGCACAAGCCAGACAATGCCAGAAGCTCGCCTCTGGCTTTGATAAAAAAAAAATCTCCGCTTGTTAATGCCACTGTGCAAAAATCTGCCCAGACCATTTGCTCCCACTGTATAAATAGAAGCAAGTATTACCGGTCTGATAGAAGTAAGGTTATGGCTTTTTGCCAGCCTCCGGTGAGGGCAAGTTCCAGATGGCACAAGACCAAAGCACTACCAACCCAAATCCTACATATCCTACATACCTCTGTCCACTGTAGTCTCACCCTGTCTTTGTAGTCCATATTTGTCATGCTGTTGTTCTCAGCAGACCCAAGCCATGTCTGCTGACCAGATTCTGTGCTGTATAAATTCAGTCTGTTTTGTCGTGCATTTTTTAAGTGCCTGTGTCTTTTTTTTTATTTCAGATCACTGAGAAATAACATAATGAAAAATGAAGTTCTTAAATGAAGTAATATTTTTTTGAAAAATTAGCCTTCTTCCTCAAATCTGATCTTGGCATTATTAAATATGATAAGCTTTTGCTTTCATCAGCATCAGATGCAGTTTTGCAGGCACAATCTGACTTTATTCCTAAATGGACATAAACCCTTTATTTTGGCAGAAACTGGTTGTTAGCATTATGTGTTGAGTTCCGTGGAGGCTCTGGTGGCTCGGTTAGAGATAAAGTGTCCAGCGATCCGGTGTATCCTGTTTCTTCCTCCTCCACAGGCTCTCTTCACCAGCAGGTGGGGAATCAGTCAGCAAGGACTTCCCTTACTGTTTGATACCATGGCAACACTGTCAGGGCAACAAACACATGCATGCATGCGAGAGAGCAAAGACATGCAATGTGGAGTATGCTGGAAGGAGAACTTCCAAGAAATTCCAAGAGATGATTTGAGCTGTCATGTACGTAATAACGCCTAGTTTAAGTAAAGACGCAACCATTGTCAAGACTCACTCTGTGTATCAACGTTGTCCATCAAAGCTCTTATGACATAAGCTTTGATGGGTTTTTTTGTTTGTTTGTATATTTGTTTGTTTTTTAAATTTCAAACAGTAATGGATGTTAGCCTTGGTAAAGTTTGTTCTTTCCCTCTTTCTGTCTTTCTTTCTTTCTTTCTCCCCTTGATAAGCTTAGACATCATAACTAACTTATTTAACACTAAATAACTAAATCCAGTGTAAAGCACAAAAGTTAAAAATTGTTTTAGAAATGGTTGATGTACCTAAAAAAAAAAAAATCAACAACATAGTGAAAACTGACCCCCTGCTGACTATTTATGGGTGGAATGCATCTCGCCCATAATGACAGAGAGTTGGAGCAGAGCTCAGAAACCCAGGACAATCCCCAGCTCTGTCGGATATTGCTAGACACCGATGACAGAGGGCAAATCCCACAGCAGTTTTAATGATAATGATCGTTTGCCAGCTCTCTTTTCTCTTTCTGCTCTGGGGGAGGGGGTTGGTAGCAATGCTGGGGGTGGGGGGCGACGGGGCAACTGATTTATTATGGGAGCAAATCAATGCATAGTTAATTATGAATTAGGGACAAAATCAATATTTCCCCTGGAAAAATAAATTATGTACCTGGCACGATGTCTTGTTCTTTTTCAGAAAATCAATATGTTCTTCTCTTGTTACATATTCTTTTAATCATTAAATTTGTTTCACAGAATTGGATGAGAAGTATTATGTTGTGTGACTTTTAATAAAATTCAAAAGAATGAATGACATTACATACAGCTCGGTTTCAGACACACTGCAACTTTTATATTCAGAGCACCTTACCAAGTGGTTGGTCATGTTCTGTTATTGTTGTTGTTGTTGTTGTTGTTGTTGTTATTTTTAATGTACAGTACATAAAATAGTTATTTCCCAGCATAAAATTTCTTTGAGTCATTCAAAGATCATTTCATCCACCAGAACACACAATTACAATTACACGTTGCAATTACATACAGTTACATTGCTTCATAACTGCATTTACTGATACTTGAATTAAAAAAAAAAAAAGGGCCATAAAAAAACACCCAAAGAAAACTGTTTATATAATTCTTGTACCATTAAAGACTGAACAAAGTAAGTAAACTCTGAACTCTTAATTCTTTTGACATTAGTTCATTTAATAGGTACCATTGCTGTACCACAGGAGCTCTCCATCTGTACCGGGCTGAAATGAAGGGCTGGACTAAAACATATCTGGTTTGTGAGCCTCTAATGTAAATACAATGCTTTGATTTACAAAGAACCAATCAAATCACTGAACAATTACAAAGATGTTGCGAGTGCCTTGCGTTCTTTATGCATCTCTAGTATTTATTTTTTTAGCTCTCTGTGTCCATTATTACTATCCATTCATCAAAAGCTGTAGAGATGGGGGTTTCCTCACCTAAACCGAAGAGAGGAAGAAGGGTTTCCCTTTAGAGGAGGGCGCGCAGAGGTAGGGCTAAGACACATCATTCATCAGCACCTTGGTGACAGCTCCATGATCAATCAGACCATGGTTCTCACACCCTGCTGCTGTCGCGGGAGTATCTCACCCAAACCCAGACCCAGCAGGGCTAACTGGCCATCTCCTTTATACCCATCATACCTCAGGAAAAGAATTTCACGAGAGGAGGGCCGTGTCAGAATCAGCTGTGCCCTTTCACACTAAGTCTTAACGAGAAGACATGGAAGTGTAGTAAAAAAAAAAAAAAAAACAAAAACAGTGGAGGCAATAATACCACTCATTACAGGAGATAACATCTCTCTCTTCCTCCCACAGGTCAGATAGAGGGCTTTAAGGTGGCAGTCATATGTATCATGTTTTGTCACTAAGAAGAAATAATTTCTTTAGACTGAATGCTGACAGTAATTTGATTTATTTTTACTGTTCTATTTTTATCTCCTAATCACCTTGAAATCAGTTTATATGTTCTGAGTTGATGCCAGTCTGTTGTATGTTGTTTTTTTCCCTTTATTTTTATTTTATTTTATTTTAGTTTAGTTTAGTTTAGTTTAGTTTAGTTTAGTTTAGTTTAGTTTAGCTTAGCTTAGTTTAGCTTAGTTTAGTTTAGTTTAGTTTACTTTGTTTTATTTTTTGTGGTGAGAAAATTTTCTTCCTTTGATAAAATAAACAATCTGCACAATGCAAGGTCAGCACTTAAGCTGAAGATATTCAATTATTGCCTCATTTTGGTGGGAGGATACTGTGGGAGTAGCAACACTGGTTGGCAAAGGTTATCATCTTGCTGACGGGCTATATCAAATTGCCTTTAGGAGCAGAGCAGAGTAGATAACAAGTGGTTTGAAGTATTAGTATCACTCCACGCTAATCGTACACACACTTGAGTTCATATGTGTGCTGTTTCTCTCTCTCTCTCTCTCTCTCTCTCTCTCTCTTTCATCTTTGCAACAGTAACTTTTTTTTTTATTCCATACTAGTACCTGTTTATTGATTCATCTTAGGGGGAGGCATAACACGTCCAAAGGGCAGGCTCTATGCTCTAGAAGCCTGAGAAATTCTTTGTTAAGGTTTGCGTTCCGTGCAATCAGACAAGCCGTCACAGTGAGAGATTCTCCCAAAGACTACAACTTTTGGGGTAGTTTAAACCTAGACCATAATACCCCCCCTGGTGAGAGGTAGGTGGACTTTCCCACACTTCAGGACCTCATTTGGAGCACACCACTTGACTCACTTCAGAGGATTTTCACCCCCAAAGGCATGTGCTAAGTTGTTAAATGGACATGTAGTTGTTTTGTCAATAAACAATTTTAAAAGACCACATGAGTGTTTTTTAAAAGGAGTGTCAAATGTGGCTGAAAGTGTAAATGTGGGATAATTATTATTTCAGTATGAAGAAATAAACATTATCTTACTTTTGAATCCGTGCTTTTTGCATAATTTATTACATCTTAAAGTGATTTCTTTTTTTTTTAAACAAACATGTCTTTAGAGATGGCCAGCAAATAGTTAGCTTATCTCATTTGTATGATAAATTGTTCTTGTTAAATTTATGTTGCCTGGGAAAAGTGTATAAATAGATAATTGGCATACTTTAGGAACTAGACAGCAATAATATGGTTCATACAATAAGGTCCCATGCTAAGTGTGAAGATTGATTTCACATTCATGGCCCAACATACACTTAGCCTATATTTACCATTTTGAACACTCAAACCTCCTGGACGCGATCCAGAGAAGCTGAAGCAATAGTCGATGCTAATGTACCCCCATGTACTAAGGCTTACATATGGAATCGCTGGCACGAACCAATGCAGAGAGGGTGATAACGGAACCAAAATTACCATTCATTCTTTCCCAATCTGGAATACAGTCAGGATGTCACGCATTTATAAACACATACACATATCTGTAATTTATATATCCTGCAGGCTTTTTGATGTTTTTGCCTGCGGTATCCAAACTATCTCATTCAGCTGAGATAGCCATGTCTGTGCCTTTTATAGGCACCCAATCCCTCCCCCCACTGACTCTGGGCCACAGTTACACTGGATATCTGATGGGGAGTTGTCATGTGCTCAGCTCTTGACCAAAACGGATTAGAATGGCAGCGATGCCATCAGAAACGGGTGATGGGCAGAGCTGGTGCTAGCTGAAGTGTCTTGGGAAAGTGTCAGGCAGATTTACGACTGTAATCCTACTTTTTCTACGGTCACATAGATAGGGGGAAGTTTCAACACAAAAGCCACAGAGAGAGTTGAGGATGGAAGGGAGAGGTATGTGTGTGTGCGTGTGTGAGTGTGTGTGCATGAATGTGTGTCTGTATGGGGGGGGGGGGGGGGGGGGGGGGGTTAGTTAAAGGACACACTCAGCTGCTAGATTAACTCATCAACACTGCATTGCCGGGTGTCAACAGAAATGTTTCACACACAAGACCGGCAAGGAATGAATACCATTTGGAGGTCACGAGTGGCAGGCCCTCGGTCCTTTAGCCCTCTTAAATGTTAGTATCTCCCTTTCAAGAGCAAGGATGAAACCTGGGAACTGTTACGAGGGAAAGGATCCCTGCTGGACACTACTGGTGTATGTTTTCAGCCAAATGCTGAGTATAGCATGGAAACATTAATTAAACGAATCAGCAGGATTTAGTTTTGACATCGTTTTAACTGAAGTCCTTGTTTTTTTTTTTTAAATATGTTACTCAACACTGTTTTGGGTGGTTGTGTTCTCCTATTCTCCGTGTCTATCATAGCAAGGTCTTTAAGAACAAGTTTTCACAACTTGCAGTTGTCCATATCTGTACATTCTAACCGGTACATAGCTATAGGAATTCAACTCCGGATATACCACAACAACTTCAATGTCGTAGAGTCACTAAGAAACTCAAACAGCTTGAAGAAAAGAGAACCCATCACTCAGATGTAGATATCTAGTAAAGGTGACTCATCTCGCTTTCAGGTTCGGAACGCCATCCTTCTAAGTGGGTACTTGCCAACTCCTTCTCTCCTATCCAGTGTCATAGATTCCGGAGCCTTTACACTTGGCTTCCTGTAAAGCTTTTATAGATGCTTAGGGGAAAGTGTGTGTTTTCTCTGTAAAGCCATTTTTGTACTGGGCAGCATGAATCTCATACCATTGCTGTTTGTTTTAGATTTGGAGAAGATCAAGCATGTGGAGCTGTAAGCTCTAAGAGGTTCTGAACAACAATCTAGAGATCGTCCTTTGTGCGTTCTCGTACCTGACTGTGGCAAGAGGGTTATATCCATGTTTAATGGCTGTCACAGGAGCTGACAATTATTGGTTTCACTCTTTCGCAACGTAATGTGTAGATGACATGAACGCAGAAGGTTCATAGATACACGCGGTCATAGACGTATTTGTCCCAACGCTGCTACTGTAGCCAACAAGGCCCTGAGTGGACCAGCCCTAACAGTGTTCTTAGTGTTGGGTTCCTGCTCTGCTCTTATAAGGGCTACAGGGGGCAAAAGGGTGAATAACGCTGCCACTGTCAGCTCCAGCACTTCTGGTCCCTAGGGCTGGCGCCAGGCGAGCCCCAGCAGCCGGAGGGCAAAAATAGACATTGCACCCCCCCTCCAACCCTGCAGTTGTTGGGGCAGGGGAGAGTGACAGGAGGAGCATGTAGCTGAAGGGGATCATGTTTCGGCGGCTGTCATCATAGAGCGGTCATTACTTCTGGGCTAATTATCTCAGGCCACGTGTAAACAAACAAGCTGCCAAAGCACAGATGACATTGTACTCAGAGTTCTGCCTTGGATATGCTCTCATTGTGCCAGAGTTAGCTTAGCACTATACGGCCAATGGAAAATCACAGAGCTGAAGAGGTTTACTCACCTCTCCAGATTTGGAGACATGAAAATTTAGCTCGTCAGCAGAAGAGACTGAATATGAGGATACACACGGGGGAAAGGGATTACAAAGTGACTCTCCCTGGTATTATGAATTAATAAAACTGCGGACGGCACAACATCATGGATTAAGATTGATTTTTTATCTTCACAAAAAAAGTGTTTAAAAAAAACCCACCAAAAAACAGTGCAACTGATATATTTTAAGCATTACACAATCTACATAAGCTGTACTACTACTACTACTAAATGCGTACTATCACTATGTACTGTAAAAAAAAAATAAGTGAGCACATGTTTGAAATGAGAGAGGGATGCTGTGGATAATTGAAAAAGTGTAAAATGACGGTTTCCCAGACATCCGCAGCAATATGTCATGATTTCATTTCACAAAAACACACAGGAGGGGAGAGTCAGTTTTAAAGCAATCACTTTGCTCGCACTCAATGAGCGTTTGTATCAGCCCCCCCCCAACACACCCCGCCTCATCCTCCCCCCCACCCCCTCCCCCCCTTTCCCACCCCCTTCCCTTTACCCCTATGCAGCCCTCATTCCAAAAGTCTTCGTGGTCTGTTTGATTTTTCTCGCGTCTCGTCTTTCTGTCACGAGCTCATCATACCTGCTCGTGAAGGCCAGGCCGCAGACCCAGACCGCAGCATCTGTGAGTGCTAAAGCTGTCCACATCTCCTCAGGGCTGAGTTGTGCCTCCCATTCCTCTGTAGGAACTGAATGCAACTGAATGGCATTTACAGCAAAATGCGTCGACTCTCTCCGCTATTGCCATTGCGACCGCTGTTTGCCACAGAGACAAGCGCTTAAGTTGCTATTGAACGCAGCACGTAATGCAAATCGGGGTCGACAGTGACCGATACATTGTGCTTGTCAGTTTTAAGTTTCTGGAGGTATATATTGCTGTCATGTCTAACTGAAACATTATTAATTGCCTCTGAGTACAGTTTTGATATTCATATCCATCTAGTATGACCGTCACTTGTAGTCTGATATTCATATATGCTGTGGAAACTTAATTATGACATCCCCTAGACAGAGCTAAATACCTCATTTGCACTTCAGGCCTTTCTGCAAGGGCGTAAGTCAACTCTAGATTTAGATAGTGCACTAACTGTCAGGTAGGTGACACTGCCTCTTCTCTTTAATGGAACAAGAATAAGCTCCCGAATACAGATTTGCTGAGGCCCGAGAATCTCCTCAATGCTGACCTATGATATGTGAGAGGTAATTAATTTTTTGAGAACATATGTGCATATCCCCACCAATCCCTATTTAAAGTGTTGCAATCCCCTTTTAAGCTAATTGAGTTAGCTGTTCTGTTTTGGTTATGAACTTGAGAAGTGTTATAGATCAGGATGTGTTTATCCAACATTATGACTGAGTCATGGGATTAGTTTATGATATAATTATACTTTACGGGACAGTGACCCTACTCAACCCCTACTCAGCAATGCAAAGTGTAAGCCAAGGTCTCCTTCCACCACTGTCCGAACCCTGTCATTTTTATTCAAATTTACCATACCACACTATGACATACCACACTATTCATTGAGTATTCATATTTGAATTGGCCTTTTCGTTTCACAGAGTTAATTTCTATATTTTGTCTGCATGAAGTAAGATGAGGTTTGTGGACTCACTTTTTAATGAGTATGTGTCATGTCTTAATGAGCGATGACAGATTTCACCGGCAGCCTGTGTCGGAGTATTCCCAGCGATGTGACGGCATTGAATATCGATAAGGTTCTGTCTGTCACAGAGAGAGAGAGAGAAAGATTACCTGTCACTGCCTTGATTTGACAAGATGATACTCTGCATTCGAATCCACTTTAGAGAAGCCATCTTCCGTTTCCGGACGAAAACAAAATGGCAAAATCAAAATCCATCTCATGCTGTGCTAACATATAAGCAGTACAGAACATGGGAAAGTGGCACATGGCTAGTTCAATTTGGTTCTCTGACCTCCTTGTGTGTTGACTTTATTGAGTAGTAAACTTGAGCTAGTGCAGACCAACGTGGTATTCACTGAGAGGGAGTCGGCCTCATTACTTCTTTCAGCAACGGGTCGGCTCCACGAAGACACATCTCCATTAACATAACTGCAGTGACACTGCTGTGACCTTTGACCTTCTCCACTCCTGCTCGCCATGTGGCGACATGAATCTAAGTGTGGATTCTGGTCAGTCAGAGCTACGAAAATACTGTAAATAAGCACTGCTACAATCACCAATGATTAGTTTATTGATCGATTTAAAATCTCCAGTATTTTTTTATGTATGCTGGTACATGCTGATGTTATTTTTAAGGTCAAGAAACGATGTCTCTCTGTAATATAGACTTGGAAGTTCTCTGTTGTCAACAGTTCTCCTTAGTGCTCTTGTGGGTTTACAACTTCTATTCCAAATGCATTTTTTGATACTGCATTCATCAATTAAAGTTTAGCGATGTAATCGACCACATCATGAATGGGGACGATGGAACTGATGTGAAATAGCGACGCTAGAATAGCATGTGTGGACATAACGTTGATGAGTGAATGTTCAGCTTGTCAAAACTTGAAGAATGTGTGGAAACGGTGCTGCATTTGTTGTGCTTTGGGGCCTGTGATTTGATAGACACTATCCGCTTTCACAGAAGAGCCTCTCTGTCGCTGAGGACATTCACAACTGGTGCCAGAGTCCAATAAATCACCCAGTATCAAAGAGGCCATGTAATGCTTTCTGCATTTCAACATATGTGGAATCAGAACTTGTCTGTCGTCGGAGCGAGCCACTCTCAGGCCCGGGTTTCTCCCTTCCAGGCCGTTCCCACTGTAATGTGGACCATATGTGGCGTGAACGGCTAGGCATTACCTGCTGCTGCCTCCGCGCGCTTACAAACGAGGTGAGGCTGACGCTGTGATAGCCTGTGAGAGTTAGGGATTACCCTGTAAACTAAAATCAACAAAACTCCTAACTACTGCTTCACTGGAATGAATTCCACTCACTTCAGACACTTTTTTTTTTTTTTTGCAATAGAAGATGAACCTATCAGAAAACGTCTTTTATAGTGAGAAAAGGATCAAATCAAAAATCAAAAACAGATGGCAAAAATGGTGGTAACAACAACAACCAGTACCATTTGACTATTAATAACAAGAAAGGAATGGAAAAATAAATTTCTAACTTTTGTCCACCTGGGTGTATGGAAATGCCCATGCCCGTGCTCACCTACAGAGGCAGTGTTGCTAAACATTTACAATGACCTCTAAAAACCATACAGGTGACCTGTCACCCATGACCAGTAGACTGTGATTTGAATTGGCATTGTTTACTCTGTTCTTTAATTTAGCCAAATAATGAACAGTGCCAGTCAGAGATAAATACAAATATGAATATAAAAACAAATAGGAATGATACCATCTAACTAGAAAAAGAAAATGTGTTTGACCGATCACTCATCAGTGCCAATGTAAAAATAGCAAAGTAATTTTATTCAAGCATAATTATTAAATAACTAATATGGTCACACTTTCATTGCATTAATAAAACTGCAGGCATACGTTTAGATTAAATATGTCGTTTCTCCCATAATTCACAGTAAGTCTCAGTGTGTCTGAGAATGACACACAAAACAAACTTACACTCATACATATTACATACACCACTGCACAAGGTAGTAAAATTAGTATTTTTCATACCAAATTTTACAACCTGTACATGTCTGTTACTGAGGTGCATGCCACAGCTATAAAACAAGCAAGCCCGTGTTTATTTATGAAACAATAACTATCATGGGATTACAAAAGTTGTTGAGATGCTCATTTGTATAAGGCAAGACAAACGTTTAACTGTGTCTGGCAATGCCAGGAGTAGCCTATCCATCTTGGCCTGTACGGCGGCTTGGGCTGTCATCTGTGGTTTTAAGTTCCTCGTGCAACTGATCCTGGCACTTTGGCCAATATATCTCTCCCTCTGAAAGGAGAGCCCGGATTCCCCGCTGCTTTGCACTTAAGGTTTGCTCTCTGTCTAAGCTTTAAGATGGTTTCCAAGCCCCACTGAGGAAACAATCAAACTGTTTTGCCAGTCTAGAACAGCTCTGTCTTCTAGAACTCTCCCCGTTGCCCGATTTGACATTATTCGTCTCTGTAGGACTCTGTAGGACCTTCTGCTGTTCAAGTCAGATGAATAATACTGAACTTGCGTTTGGACTTTGTTACTCTATTCTATTTTTTTTCTGCCCCCCCCCCCCCCCCCCCCCAATGTTTAAAACAGTTTTCAACAAGTTCAAAGCACATTTCCAGTCAGTTCCTGAACAGAAGCCTCTGGTGACTAACCTCTGAGAAGCACACATGGTTTAATAAGGACAGTGTTGATGGTGAAAGTAAAAGGGAGATCCCCAGTCCCACTTTGGGCTCATCGTGGATGTGTAACTTTGTATGGAGTCACATTGAAGGACTCAGATCTTGAGCGTCATGATACAGTCATCACAATCAGCACACGTCTATTCACACATATAGATATGACCTTTATTTTAATTGGCATGCGCCTCCCGCCAAATCAAAGGACAGACTATTGCTAATTAAAAATACGTGTTACAGTAGCAGGACTGATGTTTCCTCCTGCATGACATTGTTCTCCTTTTTCCTTCCCAGTGATAAACAAAAAAGTTTTTTTTTCGGCTGTGAAATAGAGCTGACCCTATTGGACATTTTTGGCATTATACACTAGAACCCCATTCCAAAGAGTCCTATCTCATTGGCAGGTCATGCATTGGAGTTTGGAAAAGAATATATACGTATTACTACAAAATGTATGCATAAACACATATTTTCTCCTATTTTTTGTATTGCAATTAGGAGGTGAAATAACCCCAAATTGAAAAATGAAAAAATAAAATGAATAACACATTAAAAATAAATAGCACAAAATATTATTACACTGCATTTTTTTAAAATATTCAAAATAGTTTCCTTCCTTCCCATAATAAGTAAGTAAGTAAGTAAGAAAATAAATAATAGAGACATATCAACACACACACACATGCAGGCACGCACACACGCACGCACACACACACACACACACACACACACACACACACACACAAAAATAAATACATGGAAATCATTTTAATTTTGCTCATGATATGTTTGCTGGTCATTTCATTAAACTGCCGTACAACTGATGAATGGCTCGATAGGACCAGGGGTTAAAACAGGTCTTTTGAAATGATCTATGTGATGTTACAGCTGCCAACCAGTCTAGAATTACCCTCATGCAGCATTTCCAAAACCATAGACAGCATTTCATTTCCCTGTCTCAGTAAGACCAAATTTTTTGACAAAAGTTGTTTGAGGAAATTTTGAATAATAGCATATGTTTCAAAGATAGCTCCCAAGGTATTGACATTTCTCTAAAACTTACAGCTTGTGAGTGTAAAAAAGTGTTGCAACAGTGCTATCTTGCAGCGAGGGATGCTATCAGATTCCCCTGTTTAAGGCCAGTCAAATGCTTTATGGCGATAAGTAAATGTTTTTATTTCTTCATCAAGGTGGCCGAGGGAATCAGTTTAAACTACCACATAAAAATGATGAAACCCAACCAAAAGACATAGAGACATTGTAACCTTGCCGAGTAAAAGATAATACCGTATGTATCCGATCAAATGACCATTACTGTGTCTGTGAAATTCTGAATATATTTCATAATA
>NC_044496.1:49981635-50064135 GCF_902362185.1 Chanos chanos
TGAATGTGTCCATCGCAGTTTATTCAATCCTTCAACACCCACCATACTCAAGATCCAGCAGACAGGTCTGACAGACGTTCTTCATCTTACTGCATGTTTGGCACACCTCTGTCTTCTTAAAGCGCATGCGCACGCCGGGACACCAGCGAAACACCGTGAAGGGCCGTGCACAGATCTGACGGCGACGGGACAAACGCCATCATTCACTTCTGCTTACCAGCAATTTCATTATTTACCTTGATTCATTCACGCTCTACTGAAATTTTCATATAGTACTTTTTTTTTTTTTCCCCTGCTAGCATACGGGCTTGTTCCCCACTGTGGCTTTTAGCTTCTAGAAAGCAGTGGGTGACTATTGTCTGTGCTAAGGTCCTTACAGACATGAGATCAAAAGTACATTTACCTTGCATTCTTTTCCATATTTCTCTTTGGTCTGAAAAAAGACAGCACGATTTAATGAATGAAACCGCCTCCACACCAATGAGTAGTCTGAAATTGTAAATCAAATCTTACTGTTCACAAATCTACTCACCATACGAATATAAGGGTTTTCTCCCAGACATGTCTGACAAAGAATTGGGAAGTCCTAGAAAAGAGAAAAATTGGTGTCATCGTTGTGAAGGATAGGACATACACATACAAATACAAATACATATACATATGTACACACACACACACACACACACACAGCAGGCTAATGATAATCAAACAGAAGTATGAGGGGTAAAAAAGAATTGCAGTATTTTAG
This sequence comes from Chanos chanos, assembly GCF_902362185.1. Lineage (NCBI taxonomy): Eukaryota > Metazoa > Chordata > Actinopteri > Gonorynchiformes > Chanidae > Chanos > Chanos chanos. The sequence continues at coordinate 49,982,384 of NC_044496.1, forward strand.
GCCTACATTCTGATCTAGCCTTGGCCTTTTGATATAAGGTTCCCTTAAACATGTGGCAGATCTCTAATGTGCACAGAGCTACAGACACATGGTCGTATAATTTTGTGTCTAGCTGTTCTGACACCTGAAGATGTGGAATTGGTTTAAGCTTCCTCAGTCACTTACTATGTTCTACAATATCAGTCACCTCATCAGGGTGGTTAAATATAGGCAAAGCAATCACAGTGAACAAGGTGGAAGGCAAAGTCTTGGTTACACCAGTGTGTGTGTGTGTGTGTGTGTGTGAGTGAGTGTGAGAGAGAGAGAGAGAGAAAGAGAGAGTACTCCAACAGACATTCAGTGACTAAATGGAAATGATACTTTTCAGCTAGAGCCAGAGAGAGCATCCTGTTCATAAGCTAAAAACAGCTAATGTATCTAGGCCAGGGGGGAACCTATTGTGGGAGATTTTCACTTTGAGGTAGATCTCCTTGAAATGTAGCTACCTGACAGGAATGAACATGCTGACCTTGTTACTGTGCCTACTGAGACAGCTGAGCAAACCCTGACCAAGCAGCAAATTCTAGATCTCACATATCATTTCCCACGAAAAAAAAAGAAAAAAACAAGACTGTATAAAGCTTCCACAGTCTCAAAAATGTCTGTTGTAGTCCTCAGCTTTGTTGCTTTTGTTATTTTGCTATCAAGTTAATGACAATGCTAATGAACAAGACCAGCTGAACTCGTAAATAATGCACTTAAAACTATTTAAAGGCCTGCACATTACAACTGGGCACATGTTCCTATTCTCGTCATTGTATTGCTGCGTAGTGGGAGGCTCATAAAACAAGCAACGAGAGATTCCAGGAGACTTATCTGCCTAACGTTAGTGAATATTTATACAACTCATTTAAATAAAGGTGACCATCATATTCAAGATCTGTTATAACTTTGCTCTCTTCGCAAGATTTGAACCATGTGAAAGAGTTTCCAATGATCTCCTTCGAGCTAAACTTAACCTGACGTATGAACGCTGGCTGATTAAAGTATCCGTTTTCGACACCAAACGGACCTTGACCATACATAACAGAAAGCTACAATATCGAGTTCTACTGACAAGGTTTTCAATCATTTTGACAGAGATGAAATGTCAAATCTTATCCATGGCTTTCCCAAGACAACACGTGTTTATTCCCATCTTTTATTCAAAACAGCATTTTGACATTATGCAAAATTTTAAAGATGTGAAGTCATTGAGAAGCAAATAGCTAAAGTTATAATTTGTGCTGAATTATTTGGACATGTTCTAAAAATAAGTGCAGTGTAGGAATATGCGCGACTCATTGCTATTAGAATATGGCTGGTTGTTTCGTATTCAGTTACAGCAGCTATATTTTAGAGCTATTAAAAATAAAATATTTACATTGATTTCTGCACATGAATAACGTCTGCAAATGAACGTGAATGACTAAGAAGATGTACTTCCACGACTTTCCAAAAAAAATTCAAGGCGATGAAAATGGCATTTAAAACATATATATTTTCTATAATTTTCGTTACTGTAGAAACCACGTATTCGTAACAATCACCAATAACTAATTAATCAGACTCTTTGAGTTTCATAACTATTTAAAAGTCATTATTATGCGAGTGAGTTATCACTACATGCAGGCATGCAGGTGTTAACTTGACACCTGGTTGAATTAGTCACACCATGCGCTGAGTTGCGGCGCTCACTAGCTAAGGAGTAAATAGCTTATCCAAAGAGCTTGATAAATTGCCTTGGAAAAAATACTGCCTATGGGTAACATAGTGGCTTCAGTCGGCAAGCAACTGCTCCAGATAAAATAACTTGACATACCGCATCTTCCCAATTCTGTCTGTTATACGTGTTGGCTCCTAATGACGTCGCCATCTTCAATAACAACTTCTTTCTTTGCCACGAATTTTAGACAGCGTCATATTTATTGTCACTGTCATATCGCCGCCTATCGGATAGGAGTGATATGGTGTTGTTGTTGTTAACGACTGACGATGATGACGATGATGATGAGAAGAGAACAAATACTTAGGATGCCTGTCTAGAACACACAAGACAGCAGCCCTTGTCAAAGTAACACTGCTTAAAAGTGGATACATCCTTCACAAAAACCTGGATCTCCCAGATAACTAGTAGAAACTCTGAGTACCAGAAGAATAACAACCAACCAAAGGAAAGAGTCCTGATGAACAAACGGGATAATAATATTAATAATAATGTTTTTTGTTATTGTTGTTGTTTTTGTTACTATTATTAGGATTTAGTAATTTTATAATATCAAAATAAACAAGTTCAAATACACAGCTCCCTGTCTGTATGAATAACATGAATTAGTTTGTAGGGTTTTTCTTCACAAAAATCGCTGTGGTCCTGATTAAATGATCCTGAAAAATGACTTTTTGACACAAAGTCATTCATTATTACTATTTGAAAATCACCTTTAGTCACCAGTTGCAGTGAATGCTGAAAACAGATGTTTAAATGACATTGTAACTGGCCACTGGATAAACGGCTTTTCTCTGTTAGGACCTAAAATACTCATAAAAGTCAATGTCTCACAGTGCTCTCTGACAGTGCTAATGAATAAGGAGTTGATGTTGACTTAGAACTAAGCCAAAGCACTAAATACGGGGAAAAAAATGATCTTGCAATATCATTTGTGAAAATTATTTCTTTTCTCAAACCTAATGTGTGGGAACAGTGTTGCCCTCAAGACATGAAGTGTGTTGAATCTCTCTCAAGTCTATCTTGCTTTATTCACTTTACTTCCTCTTAGAAGCCCCAAGGCTCTCCTTCACTTTGCCTCAGGAAAACCAATTAGTAGGCTGAAGATGCTAAAGTTGAAGTCTCATCCCTAAAAGAGACCTAAGCCCCTCATGTTTATTTAAGAGCACAGCACACTACACTACAAAGACTCTGGACAGGGATTAGGAAGCAATAATTGAGGACCCAAGGCAAGAGGTCTGCTTTCTGGGCAGAGCAATTTTGTACTGAGCTCTGGTGTCTGTCAGGGTTTAAAGAAGGCCACGAGGCTAAGTACTGTCTCGCACTAGATATAACTTCCCTGAAGCCATCTATCAGAAGAGTTTCAGTTCAAACAAAGAAAAAAGAAAAACTTCTGTTTCTTACAAACAAAGCATCAGAGAGAGGGAGAGAGAGGGAGGGAGAGAGAAAGAGTCCTTAAATTGAAAATACACTTACACTCATATGTTATTTATATCTATTTATGAGAACTTTGCACTCACATTTAAGTGTGATCAGGTGTGAATACTAACTGGGTTTTTCAGTTACTTTATGGATGTGTCCATACAAAATGGCACTACTAAATTACTGATCTGCCACCACAGCTTTAAACGTTTAAACATGCTCCTGTAACAGTCATAAGCCTTACTCAGGCAATATAAAGCTGTCTGAAGGATTTTATTCAGTCCTCTCTCCCAATCCATCTTCAGTCAAGTAGTCATCTCACTCTATCACACGGTCCAAATTAAAAAGGTTTGGTGGTGGCAGTGATGGACAAAGTGCACTGAGAATTACGGAAAAAGTAACCATGGACACAACTAGCTCAGCACGGGGACAGATGCTAAAAAAATAAATAAATACATAAATAAATAACACCAGACACAATTTGAAAAGTCTTGCATTAATAGCAGCTTCCTTTATTATGCGTAATGTTAAACTGCAGTGGTTGTACAGTTATCGTGAATCCCCAGTCACAATGTTTAGAATCACAGTTTGATATAGAAACACATTGAACAGTACCACCTTCAAAACTTCAGGATCATTGCTATTACAAAATACAATACATGTGCTGCAGACCACAGTCAAGTTAAATCCTTAACATGAAAAAGAAACTGCTTCTTTTATACTATTGGCCACATTCAGCGACTATTTCATGAGACCATATAGCTTATGTTTGACTTATGTTTTATTTACATTTACAAAACATGTGCTTCTTTGCCCCGCGTTGATAGGTCTTTAATAGCAACGCAAAATATATTAACAGATTAGTTTAAAACATGTAGACCAGTTTTGCAGTACAGGAAAGATGCTATAAACATTTCGGTAATATGAACGTTCGAATAACGTAGTGTCACTGAAATAACCAATGTTCATGAGAAGTGAACTGCTATAGGTCAAAAAATTCACCTCCATAAGGCTAGGGGAGAACACTGTCCATTCTTTACACCAGTAAATCAACTGGCCAAAATGCATCCTTCCAATGAGCGTAAAAGTCCAAGCAGAACCATTTCATTATAAGGAGCCTTGAAACCGATATGCATGCAGTCATGAGCTGAAGATTAACTTCTTTTCTAATTTGCAGATTTAAGAATCCAATTAAAACTTGTTTAATTTTCAAAAATCTTCGAGAGAACATTTCATTGCCCAACTCTGAAGTAACAGTTGGTCACAAGGACAGAAAAGACAAAGGGAATAATTAACTTTCAAAATTAAGCCAATTAAAAGTGGAAAATTAAACCATTTTAAAGTTTAGCTGAAAACAGTTAAAAAAAAAAAAGAAAATTAGCTTTAGTTACCAGGGTTGCTTTTGTCCTTATTGCCCAGCATGTAGCGCTGATCAGATTTCAGGGTGAGTTCATCAAACTTTCAATATTAATGAGCAGGACCAAAACCATACAAGCATGCTGACAGAAAAAAATTAAACTAAGCAAATCATTCAGCTAGACACATATGGCATTTCCTGAAAAATGTTGAAAATGTTGATATCCATAGAGTTTTCCCATATTGCTTTTTTTTTAGCACTATTACAACTGTACCTTTCACATCATTTGTCACAATGTTAAATTAACGCTAAAATCAACAAGCACAAACCAGGGATTAAAAAAAAAAAAAAGTTCAAAACAGGAACCTTCAGTGGTTCACATAACACGACACTGAAGATTCTGCTGTGGCACTTTAATATTATATTAATAATTAATAGCAAGTGTTTCCAAAGGCCTATTCAACAAAACTCCATCATATCACTGAAGTCAAAAATAACATATACATTTCCCTCATTTAACACACAAACCATCGTGATTTGTAAATTCCTCCAAACACCCATAATCCAACCGAACAAATTTGATGCAGTTGCATATGGTGTAATGTCCTTGTTTTTAATCAGTATAATGACTAACTATATTATCTGTCCTTTCTGAATAAGAATATTCATTTTAGATACTACATTCATTTTAATGTTAATTCAATACAGGGGGAGTGACGTACCAAATAAAGGCAATGTAACTGGTTTGTGTGATAAAATAGAGAGAATGCACTAATGACATCAGTTATGATGTAAACTCCTCATTGTCAGACGGGCACATCGCAGGTTAAACAGTTCTCAACTTGCTCCCCCGCCCCCCACTCTGTCCTCCTTGTTATCTTCCACTCCTTTCTCCAAAAAGTCACAGAAAAAGGAGGAAAGAGATGGAAAAGAATTTAGTTGCAGAAACAAATGAACTTCTCAGCCATCCGGTGTGCATTCAGTCTTTCCGTGCGTCACTGGGCTAGTTATGTGGGGAAAGCAACAAATGATATTTTGAGAATTAAGAGTCTTCGTGTGTTCCCCGCCAAACTACTGTTTCCTCCCCCCACATCCGTGATTACATTTCTCACCTTTGCCTGGCATGCGCCACGACACCCGGGGTGAATCATACCCACACGACAAACAGAGCTTTTTAACCATCTTGAAGCCGGCAGAGGTTAGTGAGAACCCCGGATACACTGGCAGTGGCCAGGATCTCATTCGACGGCCCAAAAATTCCTCTTAACAGATGAGGGTCATTTTCTGAACCACTCCACATTCAGACTAAGAGCAGTCATCTAGCTCTGAGAGGAGAGCACTGGTCCATTACACTTTGGCGAAGAGGGTTCAAGCGTACCACTGAGCGACACGGAGAACAAAAGCAGTACCGCATGTTTCCTGTCAGAGGGCATTAGGCCGCACCACTCCAGACTCTGGTGGTGTGTACGGTCGTATCACTCCATAATCAGGTGAGGAGGAGTGAGGTTCGTACCGCTGTGGACTCTTTGACGGAAGGTAAGCCGTTTGATCCCATGAGACAGCTGCACTCCGGTGATGACAAGTTGTACCTTATATTCAGTCACAAATAAGAATAATTGAGGACCGTGCGCTGCTGCGGAGCAGGGTTGTTAAGTCCAGGACTGCTGCTACCTGGAATTAAGCAGCTCCTCTTTAAGCCAGCCGGGCAAAGGCTGACCCATCCTGTAGAGCAGCTTCGACAGCTCAATATTGTGCTCCCTGTAGTACTCCTTCAAAAATAACTGGGACTGTGAAAGAAATACAAGGAGAACAGAGAGTCAGAGAAAGAGAGGAAGAAATGACCTTCATTTATTCTTAACGCTCATGCATTTCAAGCCCACACCAAAGTTAAACCTGCATAAAATAAAAATAAATAAATAAAAATGAAAAAAAACAAATGTCATGTCGTGTTGATTTGAACACGTGGCGATAAATTAACGTACCTCGTGGTCCATGTCTGGATATCTCCTTCCTTTACTCTTCCCCAGACACTTAGTTTTCCCTCCTTCTAGCAGTTGGCACCAAAAGCCTTTTTTAGGATCAAATCTGGAGGAAAAAAAAAAAAACAAAAAACATAACTTTGCCTGAAAATGACTCTCAAGTGGTGGAGCCACTGACAGATGTTTCTCAAATAAACGAATACCACTAGCAATGCATAACAACAGATTAAGGGAGGGGGAAAAAAGCACCTAAAAGCACTTGATTAAAAATATATGGGAAATTCTGAAAAAAAGACTCTGTGCTCTTTATACTGCAAGAACGGGAGAAGAGACATAAGGATGTGGGAGTGTGGTGTCGGAAAAAGCGTCATTACTCACGCCAAGATCTTGTGGTAATTTATGGTGTTGACTAGCCCTAGAAACTTCTGGATCTTGTCCATCACTGAGGCAGGCTCTGTTCTTAGCATTTGGCCATCGAGGACCATAATCTGTGGAGAGTGCAGTAACTGTCATCAAAACAGCAATATGGCAACACTGCAAATCAAGAATTTTCTGCTTACATACTGCCAACACAGACATCCTGAGGACTCAATACAGTCCTCTTCAAATGGGAGAATCAGTTGATTTGAATCTATATTTTCATTTAATTAACTTGCTGTCAGAGAGAAAACAGTACTTGTGGGAATGCACATACAGACCTGACTGGAATGGTAGTGGTTGAGCCAGTGGTTCAGGTGAATAGCGTACCATCCAGGGACAAGACAACGGTTCTGTAGAACTCGCAATTTCACAGGTGCATCGTGAGGTGCCGTGATGACATCATGGAAGGAATACTTCAATGCCACAGGGTCATCATGGGCTCTCTGGTGCTAATGGAAAAGAAAAAAAAACAGCAAAAAAAAAAGAAAAAAAAAAGCCATGTACCAGAAAGAGTGAAAGAAAAACAGAGAGAGGCACACAAAAAACACACACACAGACAGAAATAAAGAGAGACAGAGACAAGGAGAGCAAAGAGAGAGAGAGACAGAGAAAACATCAATGTAAAACAAACAAAGTACAAGAGCGAGCATGTATTCTAATGTGTGACAACTCTTTGAAATGTAATACAATGTCAGAGTTAAGCCACAGCTTTTGCTGAAAAGCCGTGTGACTTTTTTTTTTTCTTTTTTCAGGTTTGGAAATCGTAAAAGAGCTTCACAATGGGCTTCTGTGAAGCCTGACACAGAGCTGAAACTCAAACAGGTACAAAGAAAGATGGAGTTTTTTCTTTTTTTTTCCTTTTTAACTGAGCTCACTCGACTTCACTATGGCTTGAGCTGAGACAGTTCTGATATGGTACAGAGCAGGTCTTACCTGGTACCAGGAGTAGGCTCTGTCTGCAGGGTTGATGAGAATGGTGATAATTTTGGCTTTGGGCAACAGTGCCGCTGCCCTAGTGGCCGCCACCTCTGAGTCAAAGTAGTTTGCGCTTTTCTCAAAATAGAAATCTGAACTGGCATTGGAGGGTAATGGAAAATGTTCCATATACCTGGGAATGAAAATGCAGAACACAAGATATGAGTTTGATAGAGACATACATGAACACACACCCACTCCCACATGCACAGAAGCGCACAGTGCTTTCTTTCTGAACTGGTATAAAATTACCCTGCTTTTATTATCGCTTGCTGCTAAGGATGGGATAAGTGTCTCCTCTGTTTGAAGAGAGAGTGACAGTTAATCCTACCAGTCAATGCCTCTGTGGTAATTATGTCCATTGAAAAATTGGATTTCCTCAAAGGTCTCTTTGCTGGGGTAGTTACTGGTCAAGTCAGGGTGCATGCTAAGAAAGAGATAGAGCGCAGTCGTTCCTAAGAGAAGAGAAAGAGAGAGATAAATAACGAAAAAGTTACTTAGAAAAAAACATCATATTACAGACTTAAATACAAATTTAACTTCAGTTCAGGTCTCTGAAAATTCAAGGTCACAACAAATGGGATAAAACTAAAGTGAATGAGGTCAACCATTCCTTGTGACCGAAAATCTGTACAACTATTTCATAACAAAGGAGACAATAAATGTCAGTTCAAACCACCATTGCTAAGTGCAGTAAGCTAAGTGATCAGCAGGTGTCCCTGTAACTCACCAGTTTTTTGAGGTCCAATGACCAGAAGCTTAGGAAACCGATCACATGTTTTCTCTTTAGACCAGATATCTTTGTGTCTTTTATCTTCACAAGGATCCTGCAGAAAATAAAAAAAGAGATACACACATTTCCATCAGTGACTGGGTAAATAAACCACAACTTTATCTGTGTGCAGTAAACACACAGAAATGAATGACAAAATATAGTACACTGACTAAAGAAGTCTAGAAGCAATACGACAGCTCTGTCCAACAACATGCAGAGTATGTGGAGGCTGGAAGAGGGGGTATATTTCTCAGATATGGGCTGTAGCATTACTTCCTTTATGGGTCTATGTCTATCTTCAACACTGGAACAGTGCATCCTCACAGTGGGTGCATATCTCTGTGGGCCTGTGAGCGATCGGTGCTGTTACAGTACCCATGCAAATCTCGCAGCTTAACAGGTCCACACAGAGGACAAGTGAGGGGGTGGCGTAGCCACAGATCCACACTTCCTAAGTCTGTCTGCATAGCAATTATACAAGAACCAGATGGCAGTCCAGACCAGACCAGGCCCGAGAGAGAAGAGATGGCTTTAAAATGGACCGACAGAGATTACGCACCGCGATAAATCACTTTATGTTAATCGCCACATAAATCCCAATTATGAGTCACCTTACTGAATGAACATGAATCACACAAACACAATAGGGCCAGAACCACGGCAGTAGGTCAGAGTTCTTTATCAGAGTCTGGTCCTAAAACAGACTTCTCCATTCATTATGGGAAAGACTTTCCCTGGTAAATGAGTAAAGAACCAGCATGTGGATTCTAGTTAGGAGTTGAGACAGAAAGGGAGTATTGAATCAGTGAGCTGTCTCCCTTCTGTGTGTGTGTGTGTGTGTGTGTGCGTGAGAGAGAGAGAGAGAGAGAGAGAGAGAGAGAGAGAGAGAGGCTGTGCTTGACCCAGTATCAGGTGATGAGTATTATGGAGGAAAACGTACATACACACACACAGACACACAGACACAGACACACACAAAATGGGGCCCTTGTATGAAGGACAAAATGGACAAAGGCACAGCAGTGTGGTAACATACACACACACATCTGAAAACAAAACACACACATATACACACAAAGACTCTACAAGACCTCTATTGTGCGTTCTGCTTTGTACGAGAGTACAAATGACATGAGCACGAAAAGAGATTAGTGAAGAGGAAAAAGACCACTCATTCTGTCTCTCACACACACACACACACACACACACACACACACACACACACACATACACACGCATATTAACAAAGCCTTGCAAAATTGTGTACAAATCATGCATGATACTGACAAAAAAAACAAAAAAAAAAAACACACAGAAACATAAACACACAGACACACATAGACACAAACATGCACACACCAACATAAACAGACACGCACAGACACAAACATACACACACCGACACAAACAGACATGCACAGACACAAATATACACACACTGACACAAACATACACACACTGACACAAACACACACACACTGACACAAACACACACACACTGACACAAACACACACACGCACACAAGGAAGCACTTCGAAAAGGAATGAGAAGTGGGGAGAAGAGAACAGAGGCACAAAACCACACAAACAACACAGTACCTTTATGTAACGCAGGGTCCAAACAAAGGACACACAAACACACACACCCACACACACACACACCCACCCACACACACATACCCAGACACACATGCACACAATTAGATAAAAGGACAAATGACTCATTCTCTCATTAGCGATTAAGTGCATTTCAGGTTAACACAGTCTGCTAATCCCATTTCAGTCTGTTCCTTCTCACTCCTACCTGCCACAGTGGTTCCCTATCGCTGGGGAAGAGGCTGAAGTATTTCTGTGCGAGCTGCAGTGGAGCAAGGGTCTGCAGACGCAGGTGAGTCCAGGTCTCCAGGAATCTCAGCAGTTTCTTAAAGGTGTACAAACCCAGGCGGTCGTTTCCGTAGTTAGACAAGTGAGTCATGAAGATGCTGATCTGAGGCACAGAGACAAGACAAAAACAGTGTAAACAACAGAATAAACAACTGTTGACTGCTATGCAGATGTATTGATAATGACTCATTTTTCATGCCACGAGAAACTGAGAGAGACGTTCCCAGCGGATCTGGGAAAAAAGCCAAATATTCAATTAGTCTAGTCATGGCTCGTTTGTTAGAAACACATTCAAAAACATTTGTTTGGAGTTTTAAGAAAATTCTGTGACAGTGATCACGAGGGATGAACCATCTGCAGTATGGACAGGGGTGATCTCTGTAAGGTTCTTACAGGGTTGAGTAGGACAGTGAGAAAAAGTTCCCCTCCATCAATGAGCTTGTCCAGTTCTTGAGGACCTCCAGGATACTCTTTATAAAAGATAGTGTGTGTGAACAGACCACACGTTTGCCTGGGTAAGACCTGTGGAGAAGGGATCACAAAAACATTTAGGCTTACCAACAAATACAAACAAACAAACACACAAACACCCACAAAGAGCTCTGGCAAAGAACTCACATACACACACACTCTCATACACTCACGCACACTCACACACATGCCCCTTGGGCTTGAAGAAATGACGGTTCTCTTCTCAGCAATAAATAGACAAGGCTAATGTAATATTCATATTATGCTTCTCAAAGCATTCATGAGTAGTGAGTCTATATGGAAATCAATGAGAGTGTGAATGCAGTGAGATCTGAATATCAATCTGCTCAGAGCCATCAGTAATCGCTCTGTCCTCAGAGTCTCAAGGACACATCCAGCCAGAGACCTGAGAGCCCAGCAAACCCACATTAAATTTATCAGCAGGCGAGGGAGTGAGGGCCAGACAGGGAGTTCAGCTAAATCAAATGGGGGAGAGGGAGAGAGGGAGAGAGAGAGAGAGAGAGAGAGAGAGAGAGAGAGGGAGAGAGAGAGAGACACAGAGAGAGATAAAAAAAAGTTCGAAAGAGCGGGAAAGATATTATCAGCTAGATTTTAATAACGAGAAAAGAAAGTTTATAGAATGAAAAGTGGAGCAAGCATAGAAGAGAACAGAAACAGAGAGAAGGAGAAAGAGAGAGTAACAGAAAAAATAGAAAAAGTGATTGGAAGAGAGAGAGAGAGAGAGAGAGAGAGAGAGAGAGAACAAAAAAAAGAGCAGATAGGTCCTGGGGTGAGTGGAGGCCCTGCTGCACTTACACTGATGCCGCTGTGGATGAAGCCGCGTCTGAAGCGTGCGGGTTTGAGATGGGGGTATTCTTCTGTGCTGGTCACTTTAATGCCCCATACTCTCTTCCAGGCCTCGTACAGCTGAACGTGCACTGGGTACACGCCTGAGTGATGAGGAGCCACCGCGTAGCCCAGGTTAGTCGGGATGTTGTGCTCCTGGAGAGCGAGAAGACAAAAATAAAGCATTCAACAAAGCACACATTGCTTTTATTGATGCCAGCAGCAACAACATGACCATTGTAGTGTCTGAATGATTCAGTTTTAGATTTCTAAACTTGTGCTCTGGGAAAATTAACACTGACATATCAATTTAAAACACTGTAGGATTGTTATGACGTGCTCTCGAGAGGAGTATTAATCATGTCCTAGCGCTAGCGCTGATTTCCCATGATGCTCGGGGACACACTCACGACTGCAAAACGTCTATTGAGCATCATCTGTTCGGCCAGGACGCTCTGGTTATGAAAACGATGAGGCTGCATGTGACTCCACATGTGGGGAAACCACCAGAACTCATTCACATAGGACAGGAGCAAATCATCACCAAGGTCCTCTTCATCAGTGCCTGAAACAGACAAAGGCACAGATGAAGAACACGTGAGCACACGCAGAGACACGCTAAAGTAATAAGGATCCACCAAATTCTTCAGAACTATCAACTCTTACGTCTAAAACTAATCATATTAAAACATTAGCACGAAGATCATATCAGGAAAAGTCTATTAAAATCCACCGACGTAACTGTTCCTCGCCTTAAAGCTTTATTATGCTTATCATTATGAGTAATACAGAACATGTATTGATATGGGCACCACGTGCGCTGTGCATCTGTAAGTCAGCTCTTACTCACCCGCGTGGAAAAATTTCCCTGAGAAGCCCAGGTTAAAGGTGAAGTTAGGTATCGATTTTCGCAATTCGCTCTGAGTCTCCACCAAGGCCTGGAGGAAGAAAAGGAATAATGTAAGAATAATCACGCACTCTCACTCTCAGAGGTGCACACATACACGTTACACTTTAGCACTAAACCAAAAGGCTCTGCATGCAGGAATGGTCACTCGGTCACTGTCTCCTACTGTATCTTTGTGAAACTTTGTTTTCCTTTCTCTCTCACTGAATCCGGAACCTTCTTTCCTGTTTTCTTTCTGTCCCCGCTGTCTCTTCTTTACTCTATAAGTCTCCCTTCTTTTTCATTTTTAATCCTTCTATTCATTTCACAACGTTTCAAAGCACCCATCTTAAAAGAGATTACCGAAAAAATCATGAAAATAAATAACAAAAAAAAGCATGTTTGTGTGTGAAATATTCATGAGTTTGGCTCTTTTTAGTGCCAGTCCCAGCAGTGGCGGCAGCAGCAGCTGTGACAGGTCTGAACGTAACAGTCAGAGTAGATTGATCTCCACAAAAAAAAAAAAAAGAAAAGAAAAAGAAACATCCAACCTCAAACATTACACAGCCTTGGATGAAAAACCGATCATGTCAGAAGAGCTGCAATAATCTTACACGGGTACTATAGCAGAAGATGTCTGCTGTGCTTTTCCCAGTACCTCACATCAAAGTAAGCTTTCAGCTGGTTCTACTGGCAGTTGGATTGAAACCAAACAAAACCTCATCCCAAAAATGATTGTATATTATAAACCAGGGCAAAGTAAATTAAACTGATATTGTTTATTTAACTGTAAACTCTATCTATGTCACAAAACAGAAGACCAAGCCAGATCAAGTTTGGCCAACCAAGTATTGTTTAAAAAGATAAATATTAAATACATAATGTTCACTACCTTCACATCTGCCATCTTCATACGAGTGCCTTCTTTCCCCACAAAGATATCATCAATGTCCACCAGTATGTATCTGTCCAGTGAGAGAGACAGCCTCTTGGCAGTGAGGAAAGACAGGGCATCCACAAAAACCAACTTGTGCAGCCAGAAGTTCAGGTTGTTGCCAAAGAGGACTCTCTGGATGCCGTCATGTAGGCCCAAATCCTGTACCACAGAGGTGTGAAGAGCTGCACTCAGCCCCATGCTCTCTGCTGATTGGGTCTTAGCCAGCAGGACTGGCTCGTAAGTGGTGTGATTGGACTGGAACACCGTCCAGTCATCGCCAGGAAGAGGACCTGTCACAACCTGAGACAGACAGAAAACAGCATTATATGAATAAAAAGATGAATAGAAATATGAATATTGAATACATGATACCGCAATGTGTTTCAAGTGAATTTGTTATGTATTGAAGTGCGAGACCTGTCGGGAAAACTCAAATGACTATTTTCAAATAAAAGGATAATTTCTATTTATCATCTAAACATACAAAAAAAAAAAAAAAAAAAAAAAAAAGCAAGAGACCTGTTGAGCTTGGGTGATGTGTAGTAATGGGGACTTAGGATTGACTGTACAGTCTTTTAGGCCCAGGTTAGAGTGTAGGAAGAGGGGGAAGCCTTTCAGCTGTGCACTCAGCAAACTGTTCTCATTGGCCTAGAGAGGAGAGAGAGGAAGTGACATGAAAACATCATCAGGGCAGCCATAGACAGATAAAGAGGGAAAACAGAGGGAAAGAATGAGCGAGAGAAAACAAGGGAAAACAGACTAAAGAGTGCCTGCCTTGAAAAAACCAATGATGCCCACTCCATATTCCACGCAGTACTTGTCCAGCAGTTCTCGGTTCCACGCGTCCATGTTGACGTACTTCAGAATGTTCTCATAGATGATGAGAATGAAGCGACCCCGGTCCCTGTCCGTCAGCGTGGGCATGTCTCCTTTACCTGGTGAAATCTCCGTCCGATACCTGAACCGGGCCGACTCCAGGATGGCAACAATCTCCTGGCCCAGCTGGGAGTACTGGCTCTCCACAAACACCAGTACCACAGGGTCTGTCCTGGTTCCATCCGAAGATCTCCCCCCGCCCACATCGAGCCTCAGGGGGAGGAGCCGTGATGGGAATACCTGCAGGTCGTCGCAGTCTTCCGCCCCTCCCCCCGCCCCAGTCCCTGAAGGTTCCAGCTCCCGTTTGACAGCATAGAGGAAATAAGCAGAGATAAAGACACTAACCATGCAGAAGATGAAGAGAAGGAGCAGGCTGGTCTGCAGGGTGAGCTGACGAAGGAGGCGTCTGACACTAGTACAACCCTGCATCGTGGGGCCAAACCCCACTACCCACCCCTCCTTCCCCTTAAAAAAAAAAAAAAAAAAAAAGGAAAAAAATAAAAATAAAACTCTCTCCTGGATTGTTTATCAATGGGAAAGTGAGTGTCAGTCCAAACTCAGGCTACACACACACGCACACACATACATACATACACACTCACTCACACACCAATATGTATATATACAGTCACGCTGTCAGTTTATATACAAAGTCATTGCAGCTTATGGAGAAGAGAAAGACAGGGCTTTCAGACATCTCACGAACTCTCACAGGCTGCTCATGTCACCATTGCAGAAGGCTGGTGTGGCTGACACGAACAGAGAGAATCTGAGGAAACTGTGGGTCGGTGAACTCCTAAGTTGGTTGAGTAGCGATGCTGTCTGTCCGTCATCAGATCTGCCCACGCTGCCCCCGCCTTTGAAGCTTTTGATTGGTCTGAGAGGGAAACACAGAGAAGCTCCTGAAGCATAAGAATGGGCGTTGTGCAGGTATCTTCCTGTGTCTCTACTGCAGCTGGTCATCCCCAAGGCATTATCGTCATCATCGATGACCTAAAAAACCAAACAGAGAGTCCAATCAACAAAGGAAAGAGGCGCTATACAACAACAAGTAGCAAATAATACCATTCATTAAAAAACAGGAGACTACTGCATCCACTGTGCACCAGTATCTTGATTCTGCATGAAGTGTATCTGAGCTCTGAATGAAGAGAAAGTCTAAGAGCCCACCCAGCCTTCTCATCAGATATTTCCCTCCCACATTAACATACTGAAGAGGAACCAAACGGTAAACTCACAGAGCGCAAGACAGTCATATTTCTCCACTGATGCACTTGGTCTATCCCAGTGTACTTCCACATGGAAGCATTTATGTGGAAGCTCTCACCACACATTAATGACTGTCATGTCTGGGAGGGTTAATTAAGCCCTTTGTTTTATAATTAAAAATTGATTAACTTACGTAAACCAAGAGTTCAATAACCAGAGGGGAGCCAGACAGAGATAAATAGAGTCAGACAGAGGGAGGAGAGAAAAACAGAGAGAGCCTAAGAGCTAAGAGAGGGAGTGAGAAAGAACAGAGAGAGAGTGAGAAAGAAAGAGAGAGAGAGAGAGAGACTGGCCTTGTATGCACCCAAAGCAAAGCATCATCTGAACAGCCAACCGGGCTGACAAACGAGGGCATGATAAAGACTACTAAAGCATTTCACTGAAGGAGAAAACAAACAGACTAAAGGCTATAAACAAAAGCTATGAGAAACAAAGATTGAAAGTGAGGTCACAAAATCACCTGGCAATCCATATATAAAGAAAAAGAAAAAGAAAAAAAAACAACAGCAAATAAAGAAAAATGTTTTCCTGCGTTGCAGTTGCAGTTCATTCCACGACCCATTCCCTGAAGCATCTTCAAAGAAGAGGATTCTTTGGCCAGTAAACACAGAGCATCAGAAGCCGTAGGTGTGTGTGTGTGTGTGTGTGTTGAGAATATCACACAGCACCAGATCCGTGTGAAGCGTTCTGCTAAGATCTCTCTTCTCTGCTTCAGAGGGACAAGACAAGCTTTGTTCGTGCCGCGGCATATCAAAGTGAGATTAGCGCTAAAGAGACAAACACACTGATCTTTCAGAAGAATGACAACAAGGACGAATCTCATCGAAAAGAAAGGGGTGGCAGAAAAAAAAACAACAAAAAAAAAAACTTCTCTCGAGTGGCAAGAGTGACTGTTTTCTTGCAGTGGGTGGCTACGGCTGTTTATTTCAGGTTGTGTGTGTCTAGCAGAGATTTGCATAGATTTCACAGTGCTTGTGAAAGGATATATGAAAGCAGGACAGCATAATGTCTAAGACACTTCGCTATGCGAAAACGAAACCATGCATTACACAGTTACTCCGGTTTAAGATTTAAGGGGAAAAAAAAAAAAAAAAAATCAATGCTTCCAACTTCAAGTCTTGAATTCAGAATACCAGTCTCTTGAACGAGAACAGAAGAATCGACAGCAAGCGTGCAGTACACTCTTGGCATAAATTTTCCATGAAAGACATGGGCTGTGTATATAAAAAAAAAAAAAAAGAAAAAAAGAAAAATTTGAACCATGTGGTCTTTGTGTAACTGCACACCTCTAACTTGCCTTATGCCCTCCTAGTATTCTCTCCCCCATTAACAATCATAAATGTTTAATTGGTGACTGCTGAAATGTTGTGTTGACTCTGCTCGCTCAGACATTACGGGATTACACACACTCCTACATTAAAGGTCAATTTGGAACATTACTGTCTCGGCTTTAATATTACGCGTGTTAATGACTGAATCAGTTGAGTAGACATACGAAAAGGTTTAGCTGCAGAGTGGGAATGCAAAGACGGCACTTAATGACACCATTAACGGGGATTAACTGAAACAGAAAACGGTGAGTTCCATTAAAATCTCTGGCCTTCAGCTCTGCTGTGGCTGTCAACTCTCAAATTCGACCACAAAGAGCTGGAATTGCCGTAGAGGCTTATTTATAGCCGGGGAAAAAAAAACTGAGAAACAGTCACCTTTAGAGCTCAAAACTTGAAACCTCTATAAAGCGTTTGATTGTGTGGTGATTCACCGATTTTAAAAACTAACACACACACACAGGTCACTGACAGAGCAATCTTCCTGTTTCCCCACACGGCTGCTTTTAAAGTCAACAAAAAAAGAAGATTTTTTTTGTGGAGAAAATAAATAAATAAATAAATAAATAAATAAATAACATGAGTGTAAACTGGTCCATGAAGCAATTCATTTGAGAGCGTTTTTTTTTTTTTTTTTTTTAAATCCAGCAAAGATGATGGATTTAGCATGTCGTCCTCAAAGCCACATTTGCTGTGTAATGCGACAGCGTAATTATAAAAAACACGAGCAGAGCTCTCGAATCTCGTGTCCGTCTGACAGGAAGCAGAGCGGCTGGAGCTGTACCGTGGTGACAGAGTGGCACAGTCAGTTGGTCATGCATGAGAGTGGTAGACCGTCTGAGACTAATGCCTTTCTGATGGCCAGCCTTCCTCAGCCTCGCTGATGGGAAACTCATTCACCGGACCAGACATCACCAGGGCACCGGACAAGAGGAAGAATTACTCAATACAAGACCAGTCACCATGACTGAAGGAATATAGACTGACCTTGCACAGAGTGATACGCCTTGTTTTCTTTTCTTTTTTTTTCTTTTTTCGACAATTTACCAATATCTTAAAAAGATGTTTTGCTGATATAGAACAAGAAAGGGAGGCAGATATGTATCTGTCAACAAGCGTAGAACCATCTTTTTATTCCAAGTCACCGCTGCTATTCCAATTAGAATCACAAGCCAAAGCTAATCCACACAGAGCATTACAGACAGTAAAACATGCACGAATGAACTCTTTAAAAAGGCACGCTAGGGGCTGAGGAGGAAAGGGCGAAGGCAGAAAAGAAGAAGGGAGATGAAGGAACGACAAACTCCAATGGGCCACGGGATCAGGATGAAAAAAAATTCCCTCTTGGGCGGAAGAGAAATAACCTCTCCCAGAGGAAAAATAACAGCCCTTAGTTCAATTTGTTTCTAAATGACTAAACTTGTAAGGCTGAGGATGAGAAAATCTGCATAGAGGAGGAATAAGATAATGGAAATGAGTCTGGGGTTACTCCGATGGTGGGTGCTCAGTCTTGTTAGCCTGGGATGGCACCTGGCCAAAGCCACACTGGTGGATAAATGAGACAGGAGAGGAGACAGGATATCAACTGCAAAACCCCACTGAACAAACACACACACACACACACACACACACACACACGCATGTACGCGCGCACACACACACACACACGCACATTTACATACACACACAGTTCAATTTGCATCTTAAATTTGAATCCAGCTGTGGTCAAGGGACCACTTACTAAGTCTGATTTCAGTCCAAAACATCTTTTCTATCTGAGTGAGACTCCCTGGCATTGTGGAAACCATGTTGTGGTAATGTCGTCATTCTTAAAGCATTCAGAGTGGGCTTGAGGATCTAGTCAAACATGGTGATTGTTACATTCATCGGAATGAAAGAGCCTGGCAGAAAACGAGTCCTTGAGAAGTGACGCTAGGAATATTTGGTGCAAAGTAAGTTTGATGGCACAGCGTTGAGTAGTGAGGTGTGAACAAAAGCAGGAGGACAGGGCTGTTCAGTCCTTCTCCGTATGGGGTAACCTCAATGCCAGAGTGAACATGTTGGGGCCAACGGCAGACTCAGGGTCACAACAGCCCTCCAGGATCTCTATGTTCCGCCGCTGCTTTGACAGTAATAAATAATGTTCCGTCGAACTCTCTCACGAGCGCCTTAGCAACTGCACGCTCTCCATGGTAATGCCATGGTAACTGCTTTTGCCGTGGCAACTGTGTGACAACTTTTCTGTTTGAGGAACGAAGAGTCATGCTGAGCCTTTGGGACAGGGTATGCGGGCCTGACAGGCTTCTCCTCCAGCCTGAAAGGCACCGTCGTTTTACCGCGGTCCAAGCAAGAGCGAAATAGGCAGAGATTTTTTTTTTTTTTTTCCCTGCTTCGTATTCATGCCGCCATGTTTGCTTTAATTCTGGGCCACAAAAATTACTTGATTCAAATCACAGGGGTGAGCCAAGTCAATGAGTGGAACTATGATTAAAAGAGCAATACAAAGCGGTTTTCTTAAGAGAGATCAAAGGAGCGATGCCAGAAATGCTCTCAGTGTACACCCTTTCATTTGTTCCCTGATATTTCAAATTAAGAACAAAAACCATCAATAATAAATGCAAAAACAATCAAAGAACAAAGTAATTACATTAGCAGACGTTTGGAAGTCTAACGTACGGGCATTTGAAATAAATTGCTCTCACCACATGAGAGAAATCCAAACTAATAAGTACATTCCTGCATTGTGGGGGCCCAAAAAAACTAGGAAGGGACTTTGGTTTGTTTTGTCTGCCTGCCCACCTGCCGGACAGCGCTCTGCTCCTGAACCCACTCTGCTTCTCGGATCTGTGGTGGAGATTACCGAGGGGATTGTCCAATTACAACACGTTACACTGCAATCCAACAGGTGTTAGTTAAGTATGATCTGGGTCAAGGAGGTGTAGCCCTTAATCTGTAATCTAGTTACAGATGTAATCTGTTGTGGGCCTGCGGAGTGAATGCCTGGCTTCAGTGACAACACATGCAGCCGTTGTAAAAACACTGAATTTGCAAAAGGGAACTGCATCGGCTGGGATTAAGTACGCCAATAATCGTACCCTGGCCACTACATTCTATGGGGCAGTGGTTCAAGGAGGAGGGCAATTCGCACGGTCACCCCTGAACGTCAAAACGAGGAGAGCGTAAAATGTCTAAGGTCTTTAAGTCAGATTAACGTAAAACAACTTATGGTCATCAGTCGGAAATGTTAGCAAGAGTTTGTTTGTTTCCAACAACTTTGGCTTCTCCCTATTAAAAAGACCTGCACTCCTTCCAAACTCCCACCTGCTAGAGCACTTTAGGCAAGCCCTTTCATTCAGTGTTTTATTCATTCCCTCATGCTTCGCTTCTCACACACACAGACACACACACACACACACAGTGACAAATGTCCTCCGCCTAGCCTAAGAAAGCTACAACAGCTTTACATAGACTGATACACCTTTTTACAGAAGTTGTCTAACAGAGACAAATCATTGGTCCTTCAGCTTTCCTTGCCTTGGGCATCCATCAATTTGCAATCAATCTAAATTTCAAATTCTCTTTCACAAGGCCAATGTACAGAACGTGATTAAAAGCTTAGAGACAGGAGCACTGTGTCTTGCCACAGTTATTATACGTGTCTCTGGAGCTACTCCCTCTCCCACCAATATGAATGTAAAACCTGCATCATTTGTAACTGCATGGCAAAACATTCAAATTCATTTCCTTTTGCCCATAAAGCTCATTTCACGCCTATGGAGGATAGAGGAGTTTGGGGGGAAATGCCTTTTTATGCCTCTAATACTTCTGATTTCAAAGTGACTTTCAAACATCATTTCTTCAGACTAACGCCAGTGACAGAATTACCATTTTCTTTCCCCTCCTGAAGTGCGCATCTGTGAAGTGACAGAGCTAATCTACTCCTGAGAGGCAGGAGCCCAAAGTACCCCTTCCAAGCTTTCTACGACGAGCTTCTGACACTGGCCCAGTGGTCCTGAATAGAAAACTGAGCGGGAGGTCATACAATCATTTTTATAAGCTTCTCTGACATTTCATTGAAGAACAGTCCGGAAAAAAAAAAAAATATTTAGTCACCCTTATCAAAAGGACTTTAAAGCACAATTTGCCTGATCTGAACTCTTAAGGTAGTCCAGTGCTTTGACTGAGGTTAGGTGTACGCCCTTGCTGTTCCCAATCTTACAATTCACCAGGGTTATCCCCACGAGATCCAGTAAGGTTCCAGGAAGGTTTGAACACCCTACAGCAACACAGGGAGGTGAGTGACACAGTAATGATACCTAATTAAGGGAAACCCTTCAGGCTATAGGCTACATCTTATGGGTCCTTGCACACAGTAGTGTCTGGTTTAAGATAACAGAAAGTTTGCATTGCTCAGAAGACAACCAATGAGAGAGGAGGGGTCAGTAGCAGCGAGTAATTTATCATTTTTGGCAGGGTAGGGGGCTGGGATGGAAGGAGCGCTGTCATAACCATATCATGTTCGGGGAATCAATGCGGTAGCTATGAATATCTCTATAGATTTCTATTTGATATGAGGGCAAAAAAAGAACCTGGAGGAAAAACTAAACAAATACTGGAAGCCAATTCAAAAACCAGTATGGTCAGACAGGCACATCAATAATCATTTGTGTTCTCTGAAGGAGCAGTGAATGCAGTCCACAGTGAAGTCTCGATGCCGCTGGGTAATAAGTCAGACTAGTGAATTTGACTGTCACAGCCACAGACATGTGTGAGATGTGGTGACACATCGCTGGGTCAACCTCTCTCTTTCAAACACCACTGCCAGATAATGCTCTGAGGTTCTAGAACACACATTCCAGAATGCAGTCGGTTCTGGAAGTGGAACATCGGCTCTGCTGTATAACACTTTAAAATCCAAAAACGGCTCACGCGCTGCACAACCATAGCCAAAAATAAATGCCATTTCAGCTTTGCACAGATAACAAAGGTTACATATGTACAGGGAGCAAAGAGATCCATCTGTCCACAAGATCATTAAAACACTGGAGATATATGGATCTGACCCACATCTGAATGGAGGGATACCTTGCCCTGAATTCCAGAACAAGGATGGTGAGATAGACTTCAAAGCTATAACTATACTGTCTAAAAGGTGGTAAAGCATGTGTTTGTATTGTATTTTATATTTTGTTTTTGAACCGCCTATTTCTCCCATTCACGCACACTCTGCCTTAACTCTGCAGTTCTGCCGTGAAAATAGCCACAACAAAGAAGTTAGTTATAGTGTCCCTGGTAACCCTGTAGCACAGCTGCAGTCATCCGACCATGTAAGCTTCAAATTCCAAACACTAGTTCATGCTCGAAAATCTGCTCCATTATAACCTGAAACTAGAGCTGGACAATGATTTACAGAGCAGAAGCGATAGTGCACTGTTTTTCTAATGGGTCATTGTGCAACTACGCTGTACATTTGCCACCCTTAGATACTTTAATTTCCACTGTCTTCTGTCAAGTCCTCCTGAGGGAAAAGCAGGTTTACTTTTTGATTAATGCAGCAAAAAAAAAAATGCAGCAAAAAAAAAAAAAATCCCAAGTTCCCATGGGAGACGGATACAGTCGTCAGGAAAAAGAGCTGACTCTGGATTTGGGGCGATGGCGGTGTCTTGTGTGTTTGATGTCATGAGGGAGGACGAGGGGCGAAGACTATATTCAGCACGATTTACACTACATGCCCACATTCTCATTATTCAGAGAGAACATGCAGCGTAGCTCCTGCACCCACACTATAAAAGATCTACACATTACTGAAAGCTTGATGGAAGAACAGGTTGCTTGGTCTGTACAGTGAAAATGTGAAAAACTTTCATTTCTTCATACAGTGAGGTTGGAGCAAATGGATATCGCAAACCAACGCGTACCCGCTAAAATAAGTCACACGTCACGGAAACATAACTGTGAACCAGTTGTCTCAACAATGTGGGCGATCTGGTACACAAGCAAAAGGATCTTTGTTTTAAAAAGCTCTTGCTCTTAAAACTGCCTGTGAACAGCTGCAGAAACAGACTTAAAAAAAAAAAAAAAGAGAGAGAGAGAGAAATGACGATGACTCCGATAACACACTCGTATGTTACCCTAACTGCAGCTCCTCCCAATCGCATAGTCTCCCCTTTGTTGCTCTTCAGCTGAGAGAACCAGTAATTACCATCTTAGAGTCAACAGATCCCAGTATGCCATGACTAACACTTGAGGATGGTGAATAAAGTAATGGCAAACGCCGCCCTGAGAGACCCCTACCAACCCCCCCATTGCCGATACCAGAATAGAATCTCCTAATTGGATGCATTGACTCTACATGATTGATTCAACTCTAATTAATGGCCAAAATGTCCACTGTGCTGCATGCACAGAGGGGGATTAATAAGTGCTTTGTACAGTGTATTTGGTTTTAAAGGCATTACCCCTTTGGTGATGCGGATGGGTGCATGCAGTTGAGAGAGGCGCTGCGTTTTTCATTGAGACGACAAGACATGAGACACACGGCATGTGTGTGAGAGTCCATTATAAAACACTATTAGAGGCCAAACCACTTACAGCTGAATAGGCAGCCGTTAAGCCAAGCCATTAGAACAAAGAGCAAAGGAAAAAAAAAACTGGTGAAACTTTAATGTCACTAAAACAAAAATAGCAAGAAGAAAATAGCGGTGGGGGGGGGGGGGGGGGGGGGGGGGGAGGGGGAGGGGGAGGGGATGGATGCGTCATGACATGTCTCACTCGTACGTAAATAATTCAGATCTTCCTTTTGAACAGATTCAATAATAAATGAAAGTTTAAAAGAGCTGCAACAAAACATTGACTCTTTTGCCAAAGGAGTGGAAGCAATATGAAGTCTAGCCTGAGAGGAGAAGACAGTCCAGAGATTACAGTCTTTAACTCATATTGTAGGCTTCACTGGCTGAGTCATACCGTGATTAGCAATGGATGGATGGAGGGACGGATGGATCGACATATGGTCAGTACGGGGGCAGAACAGCAGTACCGCAAAGAGAAACAAACAAAAAAAACAAAAAAGCAAAAACGAAAAAAACAACAACAAAAAAAGAAATCACACGTGCTAAAATCGATCCCAAGAACTCAATTTACACAACAGACAGTTTATTATACCTTAAAGGAATGTTTTACAACACTGCATTCCAGCGGCCCTGCAAATGTCCAGGACATGAAAACCAATGTCAATTAAACTGACTGTTTACATCATTATGGAGATGCAAGTAAGTAAGTAAGTAAATAAATAAATAAACAAACAAATGAGACAATTCACTGTGGAATTCAGTGAAATTAATTGCCATAACCTACATTTTCTTTCTCCAAACAACACTACTGCAAGGTACAAAAGACAGTGAGTGCTAAGACGTTATATGTAGCGTTCTATAAAAAGATATGTTCTTGAGTAAAACTAGAGGCACAGATGGATTGGAGGCAGCAGAACATATCTAGCAGATAATAAGTAATGGAGCGAAGCCGCACCGGAGCTTTATTGGAGCGCCGCTTCTTTAATTAGTGTGAGAGATTGATGAGGAAGAGGAAGAGGAAGAGATTATCTGACATGGCTATCACCCAGGAGGCTCTCCTCTAGACAAATAGGTCACACACTCTTTCAAATATAGTCATTTCCAAACCTGGCCCAGCCAGAGCTAGGAGAAAAACAAAGCCCATTCAAAAGAGTGCAGGCTCGCACTTTTCTCCCAGACTGTAAGACGGAGAGAGAGGGAGAGAGACCAAGCCGTGCAAAACTTGGGGAAAACGGACTGTTTCATTACTCCAGAGACCAGCAAAGCTCTCCATCCAAAAATGGGCACTGAGGTGTCTCTGGTGGTTATTGATTGGGATCTTGCTAAAGCAGAGACAATAGGGGGGAGCTAGGAGAGATGGACAAGACCTCATTAAAATTGATATATTTCACTTTTGATTTAGACCTACACATAAAGACTAAAAGCAACTACTACAATACCTTAAAATCTCCACTGTCAATACTGGCCATCTGCTTTATGTTTTATAGTGAGCTTAAGAATATTATTCAACAGAGAGGTTTGTTATTGTAGATGGTCAAACAACTATAAAGTGTATGTGCTAGTATGTCAGTAAAGCAGATATTGACCCAAAAAAGATGAATGGATGTGTAATGCTGTCAAGCGTGAGTGAGTGAGTGACTGTGAGTGACTGTGCGTGTGTACGTGCGTGTGAGCGCGCTTGTGTGTGTTACACAGAGAGCATGGACAGGCCCTTTGTTATTTGATATAGGAAGTAAAAGATGGTGGGTGTTGGACAGCAGACTGAGAAGAGTCAGGTTGGGAAAACACAGATCCCTGCATGTATCAATGTCAGCTGCTGCCTTGATGTTTTCCCTCACCCTCAAAGATCTGAGGCCGTACAGGGAGACATCAGCCGGCAGTAACTTTCACAGCAGGACAGGCCAAGCCCTCTGCCACCCGCAGACCCCCCATATGCTCCAGACCTCCTCCCAAACCCTCTAAAGGACATCAGAGCCTACATGATACTGTACCCATTAAACTGATACAATATGTCTGAAACTCTCATCTTAACTGACACAGCATCATGTGACATCACAGCATTACACTACTGTTAAAATAAGACATCTTAAAGTTTCTAAATGATGCTTTTTTCTTCTCAAATCTTCTCATTACGTTCTCTAAACACACACACATACATACATACACACATACACACATATATAGTTATTAGCTTTTTTTAAACATGATTCATTCAGAGTAAACTAAGCTCAGTCTATTGTCTTTTCTGTAAAGAGTCTGGGCCTTATTCCCTGGTTAAAAATTTCCACGTCAAGGCAAAGGTTAGTAACGTAGTCATAAAAACAGGACTTGATGGTGAACATTAACAGATGCTGTGGACACTGTTCTGAATCCAGCTGCATGTATTTGCCAGTCAAGGTCAACGGGAAAAGCAGCAGCCAATCTCTCTCCCAGATAGGTGAGATATAGAGTTCTCACTTTTCATTCTGAGACAGATAAGAGCATCAATGTCAGAGCTGACTTCTGTTGTACAACTCTAATACAACAGGGTCTGGGCATATCAGGTCTGATCAGAGACTGAATGTCAGAAACACTCTTGTCACCTCGCTGTCTGTTTCCATCACTCGTTCTCTAGGTGAAAGAAAAATAAATGAACAATATAGAATAAAATAAAATAAAATAAAAAACACAAGTATGGGATTTTTCATACAAGTCTTTCTTTTGTGTCTAAGCCAAATACCTTGCTTCTCCTGCTTTACATGTTGACAATGAACTTTAAAGTTCTACCACACGTTTCTTTGTTCAACAAACACAAAGTAACATGCCAAGTATCAGAAGAGGTACTGTGATTCAATGGAATTTTCCAGTTTTCCAAAGGAGCAGACTGTCAATGAAATGGGAGGAGGGAAAAAAAAGAGGAGGGGGCACACGAGAGACAGAAAAGGATCAGCTGTCTGTATCTAAATGAGCGTATACCATTCCACTCCCTATCGTGTAGGCAGACACGCCGCAACAGACAGCGATTGTGTGCAAGAGTCCTCTCCGTTTCCCAAAAGGCACCGCATGATGAATGAGCTTTCCACTGACCCACCCCACATAACACCCCCACCCCAACACACACACACACACACACACACACACACACACACATACACACGCCCCCGACCATCATCATCACCACAACCGCCGTTCCCTCTCCTACCCTTCCCACATCAACCTTTTCCCCATACCCTTGCCTCCGCCTGCAAGCCATTCCACAAGATTCATTAACATTCAGTACACTTTTGACTCCATATTGTGTTCTGACACAATGACATATTACAGCACATTGCCATCATAAAGGATGACGTCTTTCAAACACTTAATGCCACAAACAAACAGGCATCAGCAGAAGACAATTCATTTACATTAGGATATTTTATCTGAGGTCACAGAACCAAGGAGGGGCATTTACATTCAATGCAGAAATGCTATCAAATAACATGAGGTAATGTTCGCCCTTCATAGAATGAGCCATCTCTGTAAGAGAAGCTCATGAGGGAGAGCATTACTCTAGAGAAGCCCTGAGGACAAAGACGGTAATCTCTCTCTCTCTCTCACTCTCTCTCTCTCTCTCTCTCTCTCTCTCTCTCTCTCTCTCATACACACACACACAAACTCTCTCCTCCTTCTTTCTTTCCATCTACCCACTCTTTCGTTTTAGTAAGACCTGGTGCAGAGGGAAAAAGAGGCAAAGAATTTCAATTTGTTTCGTGGTCTCAAGCCATACTGAAGATGCCTGAGGGGATAAGAAAATGGATTCTATAGTTTTATAGAACGAATTCTATTATAAAAAAAATAAATAAATAAAAAATCTGGGGGAGCGCAGAGGCACCAAAGAACTCGAGAAGGAGGAGAGTGAAAATTAGAGCAGTTGGTTACTGGGGATGTGCCTTTTTTTTTTTCTCTTTCTTTTTTTGGGTAAGGTGTGAACAAAACAGGTTTTACGGCACAATGGCCGCCTACGAACAAACAACAACAGCAACTCACACGTACGCAAACGAAAAACATTTACGCAAACAGGACAGTTCTGTTGATGACAGTCAAGCAATATTTGTGAAAATAATCTGATATGACTATTTGTTACTGTTACAACATTATATTGTCAGACAACATTATTCAGCCTTTGACATCATAACCATTTGTTTTTGATGGCTCCACCAGAACACACATGGGGGTCAGCTGGGGGTCTGAGATCCATTATCTTTGCCTCCCAAGGGACACGTTTCAGGGGTGCAGCGGTGCCTCTGTCTACCCTAGGGGCGAAATCCAACACTAGGGGTTCCACAAGGTGACATCATCCAAAAAAAAAAAAAGAAAAAAAAGAAAGAAGAGGAGACAGGAGATGAGAAGAAACAGAAGGGGTTGCGGACATAGAGTGTCAGATTACCCTAATCTATCTACCTTACCCATTCATCAACCCAACTAATTCCAAGAAGGAAGGAAGGACTGCAAACCTTCAAAAAGGCCTTGTGAACAACCAGAATACAGTCTGTTTGCTAAACTGTGGGCTAGTTGCCCCCAAACACTTCTTTGGTTACCACCGTTCTGGTTCTAAACCACTTGAGAAGGGACATGTAGACCAAGACCTGGAGATCATGTACAGGGTTACAGTAGAAAGTCTTTGGGAGGGATCTGCAGACCACACACAAAGCCCTTGTCTCTGCCAACACTACTGTGTTCCTCCACCTGTCTCCTAATGACTCCAGATTTCCCTCCATTTGGTATTTCAAGGTTGAGAGAGCAAGACAACACAAATGGGGTAAGGTTTTTTTTGGGGGGGGGGGGGGGGGGCAAAAACCTGTACCATACCAGACCAGTCTGTTTTAAACAATGGCAGCTTCTGGCTGCGAAGATCCATACAGCTGTCCGAAACGCTTGGCAAAGAAGGCCTTGGAGATTAACACCTGTCCAGCAGATCTACCTCCTCCTGGCCCATTTCAAGAGAAAACAAACATTTGGCTGTGAAATGGAGAAAAGAAGGAGGTTGTCTGATAGTCAAAAGGTCAAAAGTATTGAGATTCAGGGCGGCAAATACAACGTGACGCCCCTGAAGCGCGAGGTCGACCTCTTTCAGTTGAACATTATGCTCCAAGCCGACGTGTTTACTGTTCACCACGAGAGAGGGAGAAAAAAAGAAAAAAAAAAAAAAGAGAGAAAAGGGGTGAAAGAGTGAGAGAGAGGGAGTAAGAGAAAGAAACAGACGCAAGCTGTGGGCAAAAGAAAAAAAAAAAAAAACTGCCACGGTAATTCAGGAAACGTGGATACCATTAGTGCACCTTAGTACATTAATTATCGTGTTTGTGATATTAAACACAGTGGCCAAAAAAAAAAAAAGGGAAGGACACTGTCGCAAAGAAGTTTAGATGTCACACGAATGCCAGATAACAACAATCTGTTTTCACTACAAACAAACAGAGAAAAATGACAGCAAACCAGCAACAAAAAAATGCTTGTTCCTCTGGTATGGCCACGTAAGACATATCCAGGGTGTTGTAACTTAGCCTCAAATGTCTTTATGGCATGACTGGCGCAAACAGGAATATGTAAGAGCACCAAGGATGAGCCATGTGACCATAGACTAGCAGCAGCCATGGCGACAGACGACTGGCTCCAGCTGAAACTTTAACAGGCTGCATGAAGGAGCTGGTGTCCACTAAAGCACACTGTGAGAGAGAGAGACTCTCCTAGTTCAATCTGAACCACAGCGCCATTCCCTTACCAAAAGCGATTATAAATCTGCAGATCTCACAAATTACACAAACTTAATTGACTACTTTGGCTATGAAGTGATTCGGGAAATTCATTTAAACAAACAAACAAAAAAAGTTGTCAGAAAGAGACAACAGTACTGATGGAACTAGTTCAAACTAAAAAAAAAAGGAAATAGCAGAGGAGTGTAGGAGAGGGAGACAAAGTGAGAGAGGTATAACAGTGAGAGAACCTATAGGCAGGCCAAAACCATAAAAGGATAAAAGGCTCTAGCGGTTAAGCACAGAGATCTGCAAACGAGAAGCGAGCCAATGGCGCAGTAGAAAAATGTGAGAGACAGCTTTTTGTTGAGGAACTCACCTGTTCACAAAGAAAAGAAAAGACAAACAAAAGTGGGGGGTATGGAGGACCAGCACTCACACACATACGTGTCTGCAACTGGGTAAATGCTAAGGCGAGGGGGGGGGGGGGGGGGGGGGTTGATCTTAAGGAGAGATGATTCCATGTGTGTCCCTTTTTTCAAAGCCTTTTTGTCAACCTCTCACTGTCTCAGGCATGGTGGCACATAGAGAGTTCAGTAGAGGACAGAGCACAAAGGAGGGGGAGTCACTGAGCATGTGCGTACATGTGTGTGCTTGTAAAAGGCTACGACAAGCCAATCATTACATCCTCATTAGATCATCTTATTATATTAATTTATATCACATCCTTAAATCGATCAATTTCGATTCATTTTACCACTGATGCTGAACCATCCACGTTGACCGGTCAGTTGCAAGAGCATGCTGGTACCGACAGAACACCACCTCTTTGTCCTGCTCATTTCAGCCCATGTTGTGCAGATTAAAGGCTGATATTTCGAGCCCAACACACACACACACGCACACACACACACACGGCCGCCCACACTCTTTTCATTATTGGCGGTTTGACTAAAGGCATGTGAACGCGGTTCTTTCTCTCCAGCGTGAGCTATCGTCGTATCCAGTGATACAAACGCTGGCCTATTCCTCGTCTCCCTCCGTAGCCAACGCCACCACGTCTAAGAATAGCCCTCCTTTTACAGTGACAGATGAGTTCTGAAAGACAGAGAATTCATGTGATTCGGGCTTTTTTTTTTTAATCTTGCCTTTTGCGAATCCCCCGACAGTTTCACTGAAATAAAAGGAATCGTATTAAAGAGGGACTTGACGGCACATTTAAACCAATGGTCTTTGAACAAATCAATTTTTGTGCTCGTCTTTCATTTCCAAAAAATACAAAAGTGATAGGAAAATGGAAGTTGGGGGCAGGGAAAATGATTGTGTCTCATCTTCCTGTTGCAGAGGCCTGAGAAAGAACGAGCGCTGCGTTTGTCATTTCTGACAGTGACGTGATCGATATTTTTCTACATGTTTTTACAGTATGTCTACACATCCAAAACGAAGCAAAACTTTTATCTTGTTATTACTTTATCTGATAGGTAATTCACCTGATTTTCAAAGCAGGTACTCCCAAGTACCTTCGAGCAAAGAAAACTGGAAAGAACTGAGAAAAAATACCAGTTACATAATCTACAGTATTGACTGCTCATACTTAGGGAAGTGGCTCTTCACAAGCAGTCCTATACTGTGAGAATACATAGAGCTAGAGGTAAATAAAACGGGTCTATGTATTTTAAAAGCAAGTAAGAGAGTATCATGTTGTGGATGATTAAAATGTTGCAACGTATGTGATCGGCTGTAGTTGCTTTGCTGTGAGCAACCACATTTTCCACAGTCAGAGAGACTTAACACTACAACTAACTGCTGCTGTCTGGAGACCGCCTCTCTGCCATGGAAGCAAACCACACAAATCATCCAAGCTCAAAATGACGGACTGAATGGGTGTTCGTGTTGCAGGCCAAGCGTATTTCTATTTCCATGGAGCTCCTAGACCAAAAAGGTGACTTGTAAAATTGATGAGCGGTCCATTTAGCAACCAGCAACTTGCCTATAAAATCCGTAAAAAAAAAAAAAAAAAGAAAATCTCGCTTATAAATAACTTTTAAACAACAAAATAGCTGGGACCAGATGATTTTGGATCTCTCTTTCCACTGGATTTGCATTTATTTGTGTATTTAACAGTCTCTCATTTCGCAAAATGAACACATGCAAACAATAACGCATGCGGTAAAAACACATGAAAATGTGCACAGTACCTTCAGCTTCACTGATACGACCTGACATCTACAAAATCTCCATACAGCCTCAGAAATAATCCATGTAACGCAACAACATGACAACTAACTGGGAAATACTGACATGAAAGTAATGGAAGGTTTTCCTTTTCACATTATTCAATTTACTTGGGACAAACAAAAACAGACAAACAAAGCATCTTTGTCTTGTCCGTTTTAATTTCTAATTTTCCATTTTAATATTTATTCATTTTTAAGAGCATTCAGGGGAATTATTCGTGGATTATATTATTGCTATTACCGTCTTCTGTATTATTAATTTTCAGTATTTTACCACATTATGGCACTACAAACAAACATTCTGCCAAAGTGTAAAAGCCATATATCTGAACGGTTTGGTAAACAGACAAGTTGTCTTGCCTTTGCCAGTACAGTGTACTTTTAAACTGTCCCTTTGAGGGAACAGCAGGAAGCCGGAGAACGTTGCGTGTCCAATGTTGGCACTGCCCAATCTAACAGACAACAAAAGGTCAGAGGCTATTAGGATTGTTAGGTTGTTTGGGTTCAATCCCATTGTAGAAGGAGGCTTACCCTCTCGCAAAGTGGACGCTGTTGTTGAAGCCTTAGACACGGAAAAACACAGAATCTCTGTTGCGTACTGCAGTTAGGCCCGAAGTAAATACAAGCCTAATTCACAGTCACAAAGAGAATCTTTCGATCCTCCAAGGATGGAACTCAGAACAACAACAACAATAACAACAAAAATAACAATGACAACAACAAACTCAACGAGACAGAATTTCATCAAGAATGCTGAATCTGAATAATTCACACTCACATTCTGAGATGCATCTGCCAAATTAATAAACTCAGAATAATAATCTTTGTAGCAACAGAAAGGAATAAATCTCTGTAAAATACATTATTCTAAACACATGGTGGAATTATTATACAATGGCCTCGTTCGGCCAGACGCGCACAACAGGAGATGAGAAGATTTGAGGAAGGAGACTGCACGCTGTCTCTTTGCCTCGGTTTGCAGAATAATCCACGAACGCAGATTTGCCTCAAACCAGCAGTTTGGCACAGAGTAATCGTAATCGCATACGGCCCGTAGACATAGTTTTCAAACGTGCCCGGACTGATTCCTACTCAATAAAGGGTCAACAAGCATGTTTATAATTCACTTATTGTCAACGCAATCGATCTCAATAATGTAATAACTACAATAAAATAATATCTTTCCCTATATCGACGGGTAGACAAATAACCCGCCTGCTTCAGGTTACGAAAGCACCTTATTGTTTTGTGGTATAGTTATTTTCAAATGTCATGGAAAATCCCAAATCACATATATACCTGCTTTTGTTTACATGTTAACTCATTTAGGGAAGTGGTTTATCGCAGAAATCTCACAGTAAACTACCCGAGTTATTCTTTTTTTCTGTTTTTCACCAATGATATCAGAACACAGAAATAATTAGAAGCGATATCCAAAACAGATTTGAAGTCAATATAAACAGCATTCGGACACAAACACACAGATGCATAGGCACTGCGAAAATAATTACTTTCAGTTATAATTTGATGACAATTTTTGATTAGTCTCCCTTCGACAAATCAGTGGTTGAGCACTTTGGATCACACGTCTGCGGGATCCTACTGACTTGTTTACAAACTCGCAGTAAATGATCTGGCAAATCGTTTACAGTTAATTAATGACAACGAAATACAGTCAGCATGACT
This sequence comes from Chanos chanos, assembly GCF_902362185.1. Lineage (NCBI taxonomy): Eukaryota > Metazoa > Chordata > Actinopteri > Gonorynchiformes > Chanidae > Chanos > Chanos chanos. The sequence continues at coordinate 50,015,756 of NC_044496.1, forward strand.
TTCTTCACATTTCTGACATCTTACAACTTGTTCGCATGGTCTTCAGAACAGTATGACAGTTTCGGCCAGACGTCAAGGAAAAAGCTACCTTGACATTCCAATAAATCACGTACCAGTTGTGCTTTGGTGTTATCCCAAAGTTTAACTGTCTAATTTACCTTCACATAACAGGGAAGACGCAAAAATAAAAGTATAAACAACAGAAACTCCAACAGTGTTTACCTTATGTTGGTCAAAAAACTCATGACTGTGCACGCAATTTGTCCCCTGTTTCTTGTCTTGAAAAGTGGGTTGTTTGTTTGTGTGCCACCTTTTCTGCACATAAACTTATGACAATCTTGATTTTCGAAGCAAGTGATGTCAGGCCAAACAGACGCTAACACGCTAGCAATAACGATACTCCAGACTCATATTCCATGGAAAGATACCAAGCAAGCTAGCTTAGCAAGCATTTCCAAAGGAGTTCACCACCAGCAAAACATATCACAGGTCTCCTGAAGGAAATTCGGTTGATTTTTCAGTGTCTTGTACTCACCCGCGGCGTTGTCCTAGTCTGAAGGTTTTCTTAAAAAGACAAGCGACTGAGTCACTCCATGACAATGGCTACATTCTGTGGCACGCGGACTGGGCTCGCGTGCCAAGACTCGTTTCTCCTTCACAGAGAGAATTCCTCTCTCATTGGGTCCCGCGGTTTGGTGTTATATACTGGCCCGGCTGGAGAAATGTGGAGAGTTCTTATTTCCGAAAGGAGAGTTGCGCATAATGAACTCTAGAGAGCGCCATAGAACAGAACAAATGCTGAAACGTTCCGATGAGCTGCCTTGTTACATAGTAATCTTGAATCTCTTGTGAATAACACAAATTAATTACCTGGTGCATATGACCTTGCTGATCGTTAAAATATTAAGTAATGCCTCTTCCGCAAGGTTTGGAAAGCAAAGCTATTAAAACATAATTAACTGACTGTCTGGGATCTATTAGAGGCGTTAAAGATCAGTATTAAATGTTTGTACCAAAACAGGTAAATCTAAAGTAATGTTGGCAACAGAAAAGATAAAACAAGCTTTACACCAGCCCCGAACAAGATGAAAAGATTGTATAGACGACTAGGATGGCTCACACCATTTCAGTAAGATATTGGTGTCCTCTTGTGGTTACTAAGTGGTTTTGCAGCAACCTGTGAGATGATTCACTCTGAGGTAATGTCAGACAGCTCTCCCTGTTTAACACACTACGTTTTTCCTGTTCAAAACATTATATCCCCACATGCTTACAAAAAAATGTGGTCATAAAGAAAGATTTGTCACATTATTTCTGAGAATCACACGTTTTAAAACCCACAGGGCTTATCTCAGAAGGAGACAAAGAACACAATCACTTTTTGATAGTCTCTTTTTAAACTTGTTACACAAGTTATAAATTAAGGATTTATGATATTTCCAGGTTATATTTGGTAAAAAAAAATACATATTTTGAATAGGAAAATGATGTCACATTCAATCTAATTTTGTTACTAGTGATAATTACACCACAATTAATCTCCCATCCATTTTGTAGAGTATCCATGCAAAAAAAAAATTTTTTTAATTAATCTGGATAATTACAGAGGAAGAAAGCTTTTATATTAATCATGAGAAGAAATATGCCCTAAAGTCAAACTACTAATAGCTTGTTTTAAAAGAAAGGGGGGTGGGGGGCATTTTTTCATTACATGAATTGCTGTCACATCTTTAAAGAGATGATAGCAGTTTAGGAGCCATAAATCCAGAGAAAAAGGAAAATTGTTTGTAGCACAAGGTGATTTTGGCGGGTGGTGATTTTTGTGTGTGTGTGTGTGTGTGTGTGTGTGTGTGTGTGTGTGTGTGTGTGTGTGTGTGTGTGTGTATGTGATCTTGTTTGTTATTACAGACTCAGACTGACCTTACAAAGTAGCTTCCTCATTCCCACTCTCCTGTCATGTGAGCCCAGTAAACTTCCAAAGGTAAGAAGTTTAAATAACACATTATTTCACTATTCCACTACACACTGAGTAGGTCATTATTAGACTTCTGGTTCTGGTTATGATTTTCATTGCAGTAATCAGCCTTAAGGCAAAATTGGAACAAATCATTCTTAATGATATTTTTTGATCCATCTTAACTAGAAAAGACGAAATATTGAAATAAAAGAACTGGAAGTGAAATTAAACCTCAGAAATCTACTTTATACTGCTTCAGTTCTGGAGTTTGAAAGTGCACAGAGGAATCAAAAACTCTTCTGTCGCAAAGGAAAATTAAAACACACACACACACACACACACACACACACAAAACAAACAGTAACAGTTATGCAAACTTCCAAATCTCAAGTTAACAAGACTAACAGGCCTCAAAAAAAATTTCAGCAGTTAACACTATAGCCTGCTAACAAGAATTATTAGAATTGCTGTGACCACACACACACACACACACACATTGTGAGCAGTGAGTAGAGAATTTAACCCATCCTATACACACCGGTAGTGTATTTTTCCTGCTGCTCTTGGCGATCGAACCGACAATTTTACATTCTTTATACTGCTGATCACATCACATTCATAAATTTACATCTTCTGGCTGTTCACGCAATATCACTCAAAAGAGTTCAGGTGCTGTGCGTACGGAGCAGCATGATTGTGACAATAAATCAGTTATAATTCACAAGTTTAGTTTAATGTGTCTTGAGGGGGGCAGTCTGTTTTTACATTTTGTGACTTTGAGGACTTTTGCATCTCACTCCATTGCTCCCGTTTCCTTGTTTTTGCCATATCCAGTGCTTATGGAAACAAAAAATAAAAATGAGACTCTCTCTCTACATATTTCTGATAGATAGGAGATGTATTGTGTTATGTGTTGATTTAAATTTGCATTATGTGTTGATTTGTAAATATTTACAAATGAAATGCAGTGGACAAGAGCATGATCCTTCTGATTTTGTGTAATATCTCAGGAAATGAAACCATAATATTATGTTAACATGTGGAGTTAATAAAAGTCTTCTTTTGTGTGAGATAATATTAGATCACACACAACATAAGCAAAGTTATATATCTATCATGGCTGGTCTTTATAATGATACACAACACAAATGTAAAACCTTGAATGTTTTGATGCATCGAGTAAGAGATGTAACATGTTATATATTTTTAGCTCACAAGAGAACTGGCATTAAAACTCCGCTTTTTGAAATGTTATGACTGCAAAAAAAGAAGAAACTTTCACAAGAAATACACAACGTTTCCACCATTCTTAGGATGAGCTCACAAGAAGTATTTTACCACAATACTCAAAAAGCATTTCACTTCCTTTTTGGGAACCCCCAGCATTCTTTGGGTATTCTTGGGAATGTGAAGTGGTGATATTGGCTCTCAGTTTTGTAATAATACAGCCAATCAGACACACACTCAGGAAGACCTTTAAACTGTCTCCAGGCAAAGTGGACAATACAACTATACATGCTACTCACACTTTGCTGCTGTATATTTACACTAGCAATACTTTGTTATGCTTTATTTACTATTTAATAAACTGACACATCTCGTAAAATAAAACACTAAAATATTTATCACACTTCTCTTAGAAAACAAACTTATAGCAAGAGGAGTTCTGGAATGCATCATTACACCGCTTAACTTAGTTTAATTCTATTAATTCATACAAGTATTTTACAGAACTGTGTTGTCAAGCTGATTTTTATAATATTTTGTCATTTGTGTGGTTAATTTTCAGAATGATTCTTCAGGCCTGATATGAATGAGGTTTTCCTTCTGCTCTCAACTGATGATGGTGTTACGGGAGAGCCAATGAAATCTCAGACCACACTGTATTTGTACAGTTCAGACTCAGGGGTTTTCCAACTATGCAAAAAAAATGTTTTGAAAAGTTACGCCTCCAAGGGCATTATCCTTTGGACGAGACAGGTTTATAACACTATATCGTGAGGTGTTGCTGATATCAGACTCCAAGTGAAAAGGACCTAAGATACGCACCTGAAGGATGGCGGACCAACAGAACGAGGTGCTCATTCAGCACGCTCCCAGCCAGGAGACTGTCGAGGCAGCCCCAAGGAGGTGAGAACAAACTAAATATTAAAATACGTAAATTCTTAAAAGATGCTCCGTTTAAATAGTCGGTCCTCTACAATTGCTTAGATTGCTGATATTCTGATATTTTATAGCGCTCTGTAGGATGCAAAACTCGCATTACAATATTTATTTATTAAAGTCATGATGTGCCTGTCCCTTAAAACTTCTTTGATTTTTGTTTGTTTCATCTTATACTATTTGTGGCCTAATTTTGTTCAGATGGATTTTTTTCTTAATTTCTATAAATATTAAAATGTTGAAAATTTGCTCTTACCTAGCAAACGATGACGTCATAAGTGTAGCAAATAATGATTGGCTTGCAAAGAAGGGCAGTCGAGTTTCGATTGTTGAAATTATTATTATTATTATTATTATTGTTCTCGTTGTTGTTATTATTTTTTTTATCCTTTTTTGTCTGAATGGCGGTAGTTGTTAAGTGTATATTCTGTTTGTTGTTATTCGTCGGGAAGAAATTAGCCTATATAACGAAAGCTAATTTCAGAGCATCGATTATCGTAAGTCATTGTTGTGTGTACTTTTTTACGTATTACATAGGTTTTTAATGTTAAAACAACTTTAGGCAAAAACCATAAACAGCTAAACAGTCTCCATCATGCCCTCTTGTCCCATGCAGTGGATCCAATGCCAAGGCGCTCAAGGCGGCCGGTTTCACTCTGCTCGCATGCCTGCTCATTGCTGGCCAGGCCCTCACCGTTTACTTTGTCCTCGGCCAGAATAAGCACATCACTGACCTGGAGCAGACACAGCAAAACCTGAAGCAAGTACTGACACGCAAAGCTGTAGGTAAGAAAACTGGACCGGAGAGAGGAACTGAAAAGGATAGGGGAAGTTTAGACACTAAAGACAGAGACAGAAACAGATAAGCATCAAGAGATTTTTTTTCTTTGATCTTCTCTGACGCTCCTTCAGCTCATGCTGTGATTTTTGGTAACATTCTTGGTACCTTTTATTTATTTATTTATTTTTTATCTTCTCTCCAGTTCCTGCCAAGATGCACTTGCCTATGAGCAGCCTGCCTCTGCTCAAAGATTTCTCAGAGGAGGACCAGGGTCAGGGCCAGAAATCAGGAGGGAGAAAGAGAGTTCCACTAACCGTGAGTATGATACTGCGTTGCGTACGACTGCCCATTCAGAGACAAGTAGTAAAAGTTTTGTCAAGTGCTGATATTACATGCTCATACTCTAGCCAGGTGAATGACGTTAACACATAGGGATTCAGACTAAGCATTCCTAGACTGGTGCTATTTTGAGAATCCATTTACCAAATACATATTAACAAAACGATTGTGGATTCTCTCCGTCTGCTGTGGTGTGATGGATTTTTTGTAATGTTTCCATGCTTGTCTGTCTGCTCTCCTCAGAGACTGCAGTCTTCCACTGTTATGAATCAGAAGGAAGGAAGTGGTGTTGTGGAAGGTACAGCATATGTTCTCACTCTTAACCACGATGACCTCAAAAATCAGTACAGTTTTAGACTGCCAGATGACTAATATTAGACTGTTCTTTGAGTATGGACAACAGAGAGATTTTGGGAAAAGAGCAGATAAGGGGGGGGGGGGGGGGACACAAGACATAAAATAGGAATAGAGAGGAAAGAGTATAAATTTACCAATTTATCAGTTCAGATGTTCCTTTGAACACATGATAATTAGTATATTTTCTGTCAATGCTGATATCACTATTTTAAATAATTATCACTTTTTTCCCCCTCAGATCAGACTTTTCCTAGAAGGATGATGAGCATCCCAATGGGTGGTATGCCCTTAATGCCAGAAGCCAAGGTTCCTGTGCCAGGTAAAGGAATGTTTAAACCACCTCTGAACAAAGTATTTATTTTCTACCTGTGCTATCTGGCATCTCAAAATTGGATTGCCTTCAAATATACAGATAAATGAATGAAGAAATGAAGCGTCTATAAATGCTCATTCAAACCATGCTAAATTTCTTCTGTGTTGTTCACTATCATAGCTGAAGAACTTGGAAGCAAATGTCTCTTGGAGGCAAGCAAGGTGATACAGCCTGGCGTTTACAGGCCACAGTGTGATGAGCAGGGCAACTACCTGCCTATGCAGTGCTGGCATAGCACTGGCTACTGCTGGTGTGTGGACAAGGACGGACACGAGATCGGGGGCACCAGGATTCGTGGCAGACCTCAGTGTGATGGAGGTACATTTTCATATTACAATTTTCATAACATAACTTCAAAACAAAGCAGAGCACCAAATCTTCCTGCAAAGTTTCAGTGACTCGTAGTTGATGATTGGTGTTCATAAATCTTTACTATTCAGTTTCTATCTTTTAGACAGCACAGAGATGAGAGACTGTATTACCTTTCTTTATCATAGTCTCTTTTTGTCATTGGAATCTTATGGAATTGTGTCTGTGTCTGATGTCCTCCTAATGTGTCTTCCTTTTTTTTCCCTTTGTTTTATTTTCTGTCAGGTGATGTGAACGCTGCATTTTTGGACAACATGGGTAAGTGTCCAACTTACAAATCCATAAAACCAACCTATGTATCTATTACAGCCATTTTTCTCTCTTTCAGGTTTTTGTGGCATTAATTTTTAATTAGGTAGTAATATGTTTTAAACATTGAATTGTTAAAATGCTACATGGGATGAGAATTATATTGATAAATGTTTTTTTCTCTCTTTTGACAGATTAAGGAGATAATGACAGCTAAAGATGCTTAACAGCTTTTTTCCAACATCTTCTTGTTTGTTTGTTTGATGCTGGAACAGTAACAGCACAAGTTGTCTTTTAAATCAAATGTAATATTTCTGCTCTTGTTAAAATGCACGAGTATGAATTTGATTGTTGAGCATAACGATAAGTGAATCATCTGTCTCTGGTCTTAGGTGATTAGTGCTTGGTAAAATTCTGACATTTTTCTCTTTTTCATGCAGTTATAAAGCATTTTGAAAGCATCCACTAGATCGATGTTATCTTTCTCAACAGTGTATATACATGAGATGGTATTTTCAACTTTTCCCTGTCCGACCCTAATGTAAAACATAACAAATAAAAGTTTGGATGATACAATACACACCCACACAAACAAATATACAATACGCACAACACAACATGCTTCTTTTGCGATATTATCAAGAGTGCTACAAAAAACTTTTTCATGCTCTAATTGTACTACTGTTTACCCTCTTCCTTGTTATTTAACAACATTTCACAAAGGTGAAGTTTTGTTAAAGAAGGCTTTAGATGTGCAACTGATAGCCTTCAAAATAAAACTTGCCTTTTCCCACTGTGTCTGTGTCTGATCACTGTAATATAATACAGCACACAAGCGGATTAAATGAACATAACGCATCATTGAAATCCACATAATACACTTCGTGATGTTTAGGAATAATTACACTGAAGGGAACCTCAGGATTACATCTTTTACGCTCAGAGATGGTATATGAAGAGAAAAGTGCAGATATTCTATGGTTAATTTCACTAACATGATAGTTCTCTTTTGAGAATTGTCTGTAAATTCCGCTGTTTATTTGTATAGTTTCACTTCCCTCTGAGCTGTTTATCCTCTTAATTCATTTTATGTTCAAGATGACTCTTGGGTAATTCCGATGACACAATACACACCCCTAAGTAAAAAGACAGCACACATAAGACGAGAAATTTAACAAGTGACCTCTTACATTTGTGGGTGTTGTGTGTATTAAGTAATGGATCGCTTCTCTAGAGGAGTTCCCCTGTCCGTGTCATGGACAGGAGAAAGCAGACACTAGCTCATGCTCATTAATATTGCAGGAGTGTAACAAAAACTCTGACAGCAGGAAGCAGAATACAGACCTCAGTAACATTTCTGCCATTAACCACCATGGACACATCCGTGAGTACAATCTACATTTATTGAAACTCATACACATCACTGCTAACTTCAACTTAACACAAGAAATATTAATGATTGCATAAACTGTCTATGCAGCTACACATAGTTCAGAGGCAGTAATATGTATCATGCAGTCACTTCAAGCAAGCAAATCCACTCAACCATTCAGCTGTTCTTGAGGATGTGAATCAGTGGTTATTATTGAGACTTTTTTTTTTGTAAATTAGGACTAGTTTAACCAAATGAAACATTTTTTGGTACACTGTTTCACTGTGCATGAGGACAGCATTCTAACAGGCTGGAAAAAAACCCTCTGGCTGAGACAGAGAGCAGGAGGAGTCAACTACAGGATCTCCTGAAACAAGAGGTTGAAACACACATTAAAGGTGTGTGTGTGTGTGTGTGTGTGTGTGTGTGTGTGTGTGTGTTTGAGGGAGAGAGAGAGAGAGAAGGAGAGAACAAGAGAGAGAGAAAGAGAAAGAGAAAGAGAGAGAGCGAGAGCGAGAGAGAGAGGTATAAATCCCTGGCCTGAGAAACAGTAAAGCAAAACTGATTAAGTTCTGTGTCTAGGGTTGACAGAGCCTTCTTTTAGTAACCCAGCTGGGACGCTGAAATAAGCAAGCTCAGCACAACACTGATTTTAAGTTGGTCTCTGGACTGGAATTACTGGTTATGGTGACATTACAGTCTACGATAGCTAATTGAAATGAGAAGTTAAAGATCTTTGCTGACAAAACAGGTAAACAGACAGGCACTTTGAGGGTAATGATGACAATGAAGATAAGAAGTATGTTTGCATTTAGGTTAGGGGAAAAAAAAGAAATTCTGTTGATGAAGGCAGTAATGAAGACACTGACACATGATGAAGACGATATGTTCTCAGAGGGCAGGTGCAGTGTGGAGAGGAATCAGGAAAGACTGGATCGGATCTGGCAGCTGAGACAGGAACTGCAAAGAGAGGAGAACAAATTGATTGATATGAATGGACACTCTAACCAATCAGGCCACAACACTGTCCAAGTAAGTGAATTCTACAGAATGAATGACGTAAGTCAGGCTGGGATTAATAGTTTCACATCTGATGGTATAAACTAACTTATATTTTACTATCTGTCTATCTATCTATCTATCTATCTATACACACACACACACACACACACACACTTATATATTAACATATTAATTCACTGTGTAAGTGTAAGAACATCAGTGTGTATTTGTATTCAGCTTAACAACTCATCTCAAATGGAATACCCAAAACTGCTAGAGCATAGGAGAAAAATGAAGATAGCTCATGAGAAAGTAATACAAGAAGAGCTGATGAAGATGGAAAAGGATCTGCAAGAACAAAAGGCAAGCAATTTTCATGCAGTAGAGAACTGCGAACATTTTAAAACAAGAGCGCTGGCCATCAAGGAAGTCCACTGATGCATGGAAACTAAATGGAGCTCATTTATGATTTTCTGTTAGTACGGTGTACATGCACAGCTATTTTTTCAGAACAGAACATGTCAATGTATTACATTCTGTTTTATGTTAATGTGAACACAAAGACGTATATATGAATGCTGATCCCATTCTTTAAAAAAAATGTTTCTGCTGTCCTTAGTCACTGGGACTAGAAGGTGAAGTTTTACATCTAAGCAAAGAGAGACAAGTCCTGGTGACCCAGATTGAGATCTTGCGCAGGGAGGTCGAGGAGGCTGAGAGAGACCTAGAGCTCCAGCATAAGCACCACGAGCAGGAGATGCAGTCCCTCAAGGAGGAGAGCCTGCAGGTGACACCACCTCTCTGCAGGACCAACCAGGAGAAAAAAGGGGTCCTGACCACGCTGATAACTGTTACATTGATTTAATGCTTCTTAAGCTAAGTCAAGGGACAGTGACACTGGACAGTACAGTCTTGCTCTAGCCCTGTTTATATTAGTTTATCACGTCGGAGAAGCTGAGAAATCAAGCCAGGCGTGTTAGTGCTGAGCTAGAACACAAATTTGCTCTCAAGAGAGTTTAAAAGATAGTAACAGGGAAATACCATGTTGATTCATTAATTCAAGGTAATATTTCATTATAAAGACTTTTAATGGTGCAACAAGACAAAAATGTTAAAATGTTAAAGGGTTTGGTGACAGGACACAAGTAATGTAGAGGTTACTTAACAATCCCCCTTCACTCATAGGCATATCTTCACAAATAACATCACTACTTGGAAAACTAGAGGTGGACCTTAAGAAGGCTAACTTAATCTTTTCCCCTTCCACTGTCACATTTTTCCTCAGGTATTCCGGACATTCCGGCAGGTGCTGGAGGAGAAGAAAAGGTTGTCTGAGCAGAGATACAGGGCCCTGCTGCTGGAGGCTATTCAGGATGCTGTCTGCCTATCTGCACAGAATCAACAGCTAACGGCTGAAAACAAGCTTCTCAAAAAAAGTGAGACAAAAAAAAAAAAATAACTGTCAACATGTTTTCATCTTCAGAGACAATTATTTTTTATGATTGTAGTTCTCTTAGTGGTTTCAGCTACAGCGGAATCCGTGTAGCAACGGTTATTACAGTCATTTCTCATCTCAGCCTAGAGAACGATATTAAGAATCTTCTGCTCCACCAGTTTCATTATTCATGTCATATTTTTTCCTGCCTTCTCACAGTTCTCTCTTTTCTCCCGTAGCTTTAGCTGAGCTGAGGGATAGTCCTTCTACAGAAAGAAATTCCAGTGGTAACAGAATGAAGGACTGAGAGCCCATAGCAAGAGACATCTGTTAACCAAAAAAACCCCCAAAAACACAAGAACAAAGGCTATTAACATATGACAAACCATGACATCGACCTTTTTTCATTTCATAAATCGGCCAATAGACATTGACATCATCCAAAGCTGTTGATATTGAAAACGACGATGTTTGAATCAGTCACTGTCCAGAACCTGCAACAGTCTGCTTATGTCCAGACTGTCATTTATACTGAAGCATCTAACTGCTAATGAAAAGGGCATTTACTTGTAGGCTATATTTAGTTTAACGGAGATTTTCATGTGCAAAAAAAAAAAAGAACAGCATGCAAGTTCACAAAAGACAAATTGCAAAGGTATGGTCAACAGCATATCTCTATATTTTTTATTTGCATACTTTCATTCATAAATAGTTTCTACATCTTCACTGTATGTACCATTCTATCTCACAGAAATGAAACTCCAATACATTACTTCAGCAGAAATAAAGTCAGAAACATGTAAAACATTAAATCTTCCAGTTGTAATGTCCAGTCTTAAGTAATGTTTGACCATATCAACACATTTCAATCAATAAAGATAATCAGAACAGATAGGAGTTTATGACCTTAGGAAAAGAACAGGAGAGAAATAAGGCAGAGGCATCTGCCATTAAACAACAGACCAAATCAGGCAAAAAGCAGACGCAGAGGTAGGAAAATCTACTGTTTAAGCCCGAAAGCCTGAGTTCTATGGGTTTAAACACAATGCAAAAGATAAAGCATAATTTGAAAAAAAAAAAAAAAAAAAGATAAAATCATCTGAAGGATTTTGAGCATTATCTAAAATACTCAGTTTGCCTTTCTGGAAGCAAACTGGATTAAAAATATTTCCATCTGAGAATACCAAAATCTTTGATGAACTTCTGAATACAATATATTATGTATTCCAGATGCAGTCTCTTGTGTTCTGTTACATGTTTCTTTTCTCACTCGGTAGTGTCAGCTCCACATTCACACTAATCACCTGTAATACAGGTAAACTGCCATTCCAATCAATACAACAGAACACAGGAAGAAGGGGGTGAGCTGCAATCCCAAAACTGCCCAGGAGAGTACGCTGTTCACCAGCATAGAGGAGGAGATGATAAAGAGTCTGGTGATCCCAGTGCCGTGCTTCATCACCACTGACATGAGCAGACCATTGGCCGCCTGTCCCGCTATTATCAACCATACCACCACGGAGTAACCTTCCAGAAACGTCTGTTCTTCGCCGGCGCTGGAGAAATGCGAGGCAACATTTATCAGCACTCCAAACGCGTACAGGAACAGATTCTGTAGACTGAGAGGCAGCCTCTGGGTCTTGAGCACTCGTTCTGTGTAGACTGCTGCCAGCCCTGACACAAAGCAGTAGACAAGAACCAGAAGCAGGCCCCAGGTGGTAACGTATACCGTGGAACTCAGGTTCTCCCCTCCACCCTTTGGCTCCTCTAAGTCCAGGCTGTTATAGCTGTGACTCACCCCAGCTCCCATAAGAAGCACCAAGGCCAGCCACTGGGTGGGCTGCAACTTCTTCCCCAGACACGAAGTATAAAGCAAGGCTGTGGAGGCTATTTTCAGGTTGCTAAGGACTTGAAAGGAGCTGGGGTCCATGTAAACTTGCATGAAGACCACCAGGTTGTTGTTGAAAGCATAGAGAATAGCAGGAACAGAATAGGGGAGAATACTGCTCAAGGACGCTGATGCTTTTAGGGAAGAGAGGTTCCCTGTGGCTAGAAGAGTACCAAGAGACACCAGCAGCTTTGTTAGTTCAATGAGCACTACACAGGATGAAGGGCTGAAGGGAACGCGGCCATCAACTTTTGTTAGAGCAATAAGGGGTGCGTGAGAGCCATAAATGAAAACCATTAAGACTACCAGAAACCCCCACCGAGTACCCTGTATCATCCGTCTACTCCACAGAGGGGCCGGTACACTGGAACCCATATTTTCAATCACTATCATTCTCAAAATAGAGGTGATATTATGCGATAAACACTGACACAACAGTATTCCTGAGACCGCAGTGCATTCAGGTGCTTACACTGACAGACCAGAGGCTCTATTCCTGAACATTATTCTGAGCGAATCCAGTTCGTCGTGAAACTTAAAAGGTACCGAACTAAGCAAACAACTGTTCTAGAACAGCCCTTGTCAAACTTCACTTAACATCTAGACTTTCAACTAAATTCGGTACATGGTTTTAGCAAAAACGATATTCAACAATATTATCTTGTTTTGGGTTAATTGCTTAAACATATAAGAAAATGATATGTCTGACAAGGTTATTCATAGGTTACTTTTACTTACATCCATTGCAGTTACTAATTCAGAAAAAAAAAAAAAAAAGAAAAACTTGCACTTAGTAATTCTTTTAAGGCATGCCGACAGATCTCTGGAGATCCACCATGATTGTATTTGCAGATTTGCAGATCAGACAAAAAAAAGACACCAACCACTAACTTCACTTAGTGCAACATAAAACCTAATAGAGACATTTTACCATCCTTGATGCAAAGAGAAAATGATATGGAAGACCTAACCGTGTAACTCTGTTTGGTCTGGACCTCACACCTAACACAAGAGCTCTTATATCAAATGGCAGCTATGCACAAAGCTCAGGGGTAAAGCACGACATTGGACTCTGCTGTGAACGTCATGAAATAATACATCAGTCCTCTTAAAAACCTTCAGTATTCTCTATTAGGGTAATAGTGAAGTTTTTTGGTTGTTGCTAATTACTGGGGCCTTTCTTTAAAGAGTTCAGATAGTCTTTCAAAGTCTTCTCAATGTTGGGCACCTCATAGTTCTGTGCAGCATAAATGCCCGTGAGGGTTCCCAAGGCAACCCCCAAAATGGCAGAGGAGCGCAGCTTGGCCACCACATAACCCGCAAGGAATCCTTTGAGGAACGGAGACGCCAAAAGCGAGCCACCCTGTGAAGTATTTAAAAGATAAAATTTTACAATCTGGATTTCAACTACACATAAGTTAGAACACACTTCACATATTATTTGTGCTTTGCCTGATTTTTTTTTTTTTCAGTAGCGATAATGTGTACTGAACGTATGACAGAGACTGCGACAAATACCTGTGGAATCCCAGCCTGAACCTCAGTTTCTACCCTCCTCTGGATGTCCTCCAGCTGGTCCTTGAGCTCTGCAAGATCCTTCAGCTGTTTCAGAGGATCCTAGAACACAGCCAATGGAGAAAACAATCAGTAAGATACAATGAAATGCAGGAGAAGAAGAGGGAAAAATAATAAAAAATTTCAAAATTACCACATGCCATGCTTGCTTCTCTGGCTACTCAAGGTAATTTTCATTATCTTTTTTTTTTTCTTGAAAAATCTTGTTAATCATATGTTAAACGTCTAGAACAACATGTTTTTGAGATTCTGTACCGAAGTAAATTCAGAAATTCACGGGATGCTTGACACAAACTTTGCTTCATCTAAAGAGCACACCAAAGTTATGCAGAAAATAATCTAGAACAGAATTCCTTAGCATAGAACACAAAGTCAAATTAATTTCATGTGTAATGATGGCCCATAAACTCACATGGTCCAAAAACACAGACGAATCTGCCTCTTAAACCTGGCTAGAACTGTAGTCTCGATAAACAAAATACAGCAACCCATTTCCACAGTACACAATTTTTGAAAAGTTAATTTCGGTCATCTTAGTGTCATCGTCTGCTGCTGTATGCAAGCTGTGTTGAATAACCAGCAAGTACCGAGTAACAAATGAAACCGTATTTGAGATTCTATCAAGCTTGTAACGTTAGAGGTAACTGACATAAACTTTAGTTGTTCTTTGGTGAATAACTGCATTTCACAAAAAACTGACATCCCGCAGCAACAACACCAGAGGTCTAAATACTCACCTTGTTCTCCGCCATACTTGCTAGCTAATGACACATGATTGGACAGTATCGGTTTTCCACTTATCTGGTCTGGATAATGTTCGGTTCAGATGCAACTACTCTTGTCTGGTTTAGGCGACGTCATGAACGCCAAAGTTGCATGAGTACATATGTAAGAATGTACAATGCAATATGTGTGCAGTATGTATAGACTACGTCAGTCACTGGATATTACACTATGTGAAATGAAAAGCACTCACTTGCTATGGGTGGTAAAAATCTAGTTTAATACTTTAGAAAGGAGAGCTGTGTATAATTCCATTGAACATCGAACACAAAATCTGCCTCCAGGTATTTTAAACCTGCCCGCTACTTGTGTTTTCCTCGGTCTTAAAGATCTCCCTTTGATTTAATGTGTTTGCTTGCAGCATTGGCTGGCAGAAGCACAGGGAACGAACGCTTTCACGTGTTTAAAACGTCGGTTTCGATTGGTTTTTATTTATTCATTCTGTTAGCTGATTGGCTACGAACCTTAGCAACAGTGCGCCATTTTTAATAACCGTAAGGGAGGAAAGCACATCAAAAGGTTCTTTCTGTGTTTTTCAAATATTTGCTTCCTTTCAAAAACTTAATTTCGAAATGAAGCAATTTCTCGATAATCAACCTACATGGATTATCCACTAAGACATCTTGGCGGATTTGGAGAGATATCTACGCAGTAGGGGTAAGGTTGCAACAAGACAGCAGCTCATTGGATAACTCGTCATGCCCACAGTCAGTATGGAGACATACGAATAATCGACATTTCTTACACGGGAGGGAGAAAATTATAGTGCTGTATTACAAAATGCTGCCTGATGTGTGGCAGCTGTGGCGATTGAACATCTAACAAACTCTTGGTACTTAAGAACCGAGATGTTCTATTTAGTAGTGCAAAAATCTACCTGTTATTACGTCCATGTTGTTCTTTTTAAAATGGCTCACACCAGTGTTTTGGTCACATGTAGACAAGCCGTGTCTTGCCACAACTTGAATGCGCTGTGTTTCATGACTCCATTTTACAAGCTCATAATACTGCTGTCCCAAATAAAGTTTATGACCCTGGTCATGTGGTTACACTGTCAGTGCGTGTGTCCCAAATCAGAACGTGATTTAAGACCCAAATGAATTCTACATTTTTTTTTTTTATGTAAGCCTAGTTTGACCAAAAACAAAATAAAATAAATTGGAAAACACATTACACACCGTCCAATTTTCCTTGTGAAGAGAATTCTCAGTGTCTCTATAGATAGCTTACTGTATGAGTTTTACGATAACTCTTTAGATGGCTTGTGTGAGTTCTATGTTTTCACTTATTTAAATTCATTGTCTCCCATTGTCTCCCATTCCAATTTCGGTTTAGAACAAGGCAGTACATATGGACATCAAATTTAAGACCTCACCTGTGTGGAGACAAGTGTTGGGCATGCAAAGAATCACCAAATTATCTTTGTGTCATGCTGGCATTGTATACCATCTTAACTGTTGCCACTGGATTTTCTCAGACAGGATCATATATGCTGAATAAATGGAGGTCATTTATGAAGAAGGTGAAGTGAAAATCATAGAGGAGGTTGAGAGTTGCTACACTCTGGAGGTCTCCTCACCCAAAAAGAAGAAAAAGAGCAAAGGCAATGGAGACCACACTGACAAACCTAAGAAGCCCAGGTAGAGACTTTTTTTTTTTTTAATGTTTTGCGTGGCATTAAATATTTCACAGTTTTAATGTGCTAAACATGGACAGAAAGACAGAGTGATTGATCCAACCAGTCAACCAGCTACTTACACCTGTTTTCTGAAACACTGCACTGCAGGTCTGCATATCTGCTGTACTACTTTGATGTCCACCAGACTATTCAGCAGGAGTATCCAGACATACCCCAGTCTGAGATCAACAAAAGAATCAGCGACAGCTGGAAAAGGCTGAATGTTGCGGACAGAGGCTTCTATCTCGAGAGGGCAAAGATGGAGAAAGAGGGGATGGACCCTGTAAGTCACACTGTTCATTGCATTAAATATTGAACAAGGCTAATCGCTTCGTTAAAGGGAGGGATTCAGTGACTGCTCAGAATATACCAGAGAGAACAACTATTAAGCATCATGTTACATAGGTTTATGTGCAGCTTAACACCGAAAATGACTGAACTTATTCCTGTTTGACAAGCAGTTTGATTTTTGGTTTGATTTATCCTCCACTCAGAACACCCAGTCCACAGGTTCCTCTCAAGATGTTCCAGGCTTCCGAAAAATCCTCCCACGGGCAAACTTTGTGCTGTTACCCAAAGGCTCTGTGGGAGAGGACAGGTTTGGGGATCCGGTTGAAGTTTGCATGGAGGCTGGAGTGGAACCTCAAGGGGAGGGAATTTTCAGCGAGGGGTTGGAGAACCGCACTCAGGAAGCATTGCTTTCCTCAGGAACACTTGGGAATGAGGTGGAACTAAGCGAACAATGCATTGCCATTGAGGGGCTTAGCGAGGAGACGGCTATTACTCTCGACCGAACCGGTGCACTCCAGGGAATCTTATCCCAGTATTCCTCAAAAGCAGCTAGCTCTCAGGTTTCCACACACAATCCCCAGAATGCCACTCAGCTGATGAAAGATGAGGGGGCCAAACACATTGGTGGAACTCACAGTGGTATTGGCATGGTCGTGGAGGAAGGACCTGAGGACGTCTCTTTGGTTCAGCCTGTTAAAGCAGAAGCCACTCATCTAGTTGCCATTATACCCAATCAGGTAAACCTTTCATTCACACTGTCCTACCATTATGAACTATTTTTTAACACCTTTACATAGATAACCATCATCTCTGGTGAAACCATTTCTGAAAAGATACAGAGTCATGTATGACGTCATAATTCAAAACAAAATAATGTTTTGGAATTCTGACCAGGAGCTTCTGGAAAACAAAATCATCCCAGCTGCTGCCAGTTCCATTATGATGGTTCCTGTGATGAGCAATCTGAGATCGGAGCCAAAACCCTCGTTCAAGCTGGTCAGTGTCACCCTTCTCCTCAGAAAGAGTCATTTCAGATAAGATATCTGAAATTGCTGTTGTTTTATTACTCCTCTCTGTATTGTTTTAGCCCATAAAGTACACCAGGAGAGGACGAGGCAGTTGTAGCACACCCGGGTGTTCTTTCTCCTATGTCACGCGTCATAAACCACCACAGTGCCCTGACTGTGGGCAGCACCTGGGGGGCAAATGGGTGGCCTCTGTAAGTCAAAACGATGTCTCATTATCTTCTTTTGTGGGGAAATATGAATGTTTTTAATATCAGATTGATGTTTTGGTGATTGGTAGGCTAATGTTCGCTGATACAGGGATGTGTCTTTGAGCTGGTATTGTAGGACATGAGCTTGAGTCTAACGCTTGTATTGTTTTTTTTTCACTCTTCTGGTTTATGCAGACAAAAAGCAGTGCTGATTTCCTTTTGACTTACAGGCAAAAAAAGCTCCAGAGAAGTCAGCAGTGCCTGGAAACAAACTGCCTCCAGGGAAACAATCAAAAAACCAGAACGAGGAGTGCAAATCCTCCGCTTCTACTGAGATGGAACCACAACACACAGCAAACCCACCAAATGAGGTCACAACGCAAACAGAGAGGGAGGAGAAAAAGACTGGACGCCCAACTAACCCTGTTAACGTCCGAGATAATGCCTCTCCCACAGCAGACAAGGACAGCACCTCAAGTGGTGACAAACTGGTCAGACCGAAAAAAGGGAAAGTTAGTTCACAAAAGACAACACCACCAGATGGTGCCACAAGCAAAACTACTGCCGTTACACTCACTGAAGGAAAGACAGCTGTCATGTAAGCAACAGGCTTTTGAAGGGAATTGTTCTCAATGTTTTGTTTGTTTTTTTTTGTAGTTTTTTGTTGCCAGAACAATGCAACACACATTTCCTAACACGTAACGTATCTGTGCAGAGGCCTGAGCAGCGGACGTGTGCGGGTTATAGGTAAGGAGAAGAGCAGCAGTAGTTTGCGGAAGCGCCGCGTTCGTGCCATTCTTCCTGCTCCTGCCAACCCCAGTGAGTCTATTCTTAAAACCAGCTTCATTTTTTTTCACTCTTCATTTGTACATATGAATGAATGAATGAATGAACGACTGAATTCTCCAACAGGTCCATCCTCTCAGGCCGCTATTGTCCAGTGGATAGCTGTTCCTCCGAATAAATTAAAAGACGAGATCAAAATTAACAACAGAATAGGTAGGCCATTGAAGTTTATGAAGAGAACATCACTTTTTGCACGGAAACGGAGTACTGTATATCACTTATTCTTTCTTAATTTTGCAATGTTGTTGTTTCTCCAGCCAAATCCACAAACGACAAGGTCGCAGCCCTGAAACCCAGCACACTCAAACAGCTTGGACACACTATAATGCCAAATCCCTTAGAACAGGTCAGATTACCCTCCTTTCACATTACCTTTTTCTTACCTTCAGTGTCTGTTACAAGACACAATAATTACACGTAACTGACTGATTCATTTAAAAATGCTTAAATGTCTCAACCGATTTAGTACTTTGTACTTGTAGCATTTGGAGACAGGACTAACCTTTGTTTTGAAGCCTCTCCTAACCACTGTTTCATTTCATGCACTAGAAGCAACCTACTCAGATCAGCAGCCACCAGTACATTGTCACCGAAAATGGAGTGAAGATTCTGTCAGTGATTCCCTTCAAAAACAGCTCCAGCTCTTCTTTGGTTAGTATCAACCATTTTTTGAAGACTGATCAAAAGAGTCCTCAAGATTTAGTACTTTTATAGGAAATTCAAAGCAAGCTCAAATTTCTAGTTTATTGGCAACTGAATGTAGACTAATGTAGACTTTGAGGCCATAATTACTGCATAACCGCAGTAAATGAAGCCAGTTTCCATGTTTGTTTTATTACATATTTGATTTATTGTATAGGGGTTGTGTGTAGAAATGAACTGACTTGTACTACCAAATTGTATACTCATTCATGTACCTTGATAAAATAATATGTATAGTGTTTTGCTATAAACATATTCCTGTTTTTTTTTTTTTTGTCCCTGTAGTCATTGGGTTTGTCGACAGCCCGAGGCAGAGGAAGATGTAAAAACCCTTCCTGTGATTATATTTATAAGAACAGACACAAGCCTCAACACTGTCCCAACTGTGGCTGGGAGCTGACGAAAAAAACTGCCAAGAGAGCCAAAATGGAGGTGAATGATTTTACTCATTAAGTCCACCCAGAGGAGAATTTAACCATGTAAATGAGAATGACTTTACAGAGGAAGCTGCAGGGCTATTACAGAGAATCCAAAACAAAATTCAGTTTCATTTAATAATTGATTTGTTGTGGATTTCTCAGTGTTTCATGGCTATGACATTTGATGTCAGTATTTTAAAAAAGGCATGCTGTAGGCTTTAATTATAATAGAAAAATGGTTGCCGCTCAAAAGTACCTCTTACTTGTGTGGTAACGTATTACAGTCTGTTCTGATACAGCAATTACAATACTCTAACACTGTAATATATATTTGCTTTAAGTAATAGAAAGCAATAAAGAAAGCTGCTTAATACATATGGGTGAATGATTTACTGTAGACCAAGGAAGATTTGAAGTTTGTGTGATATGTTGTAGCCTTATCGGTACATTTTGTATTAACTTGATTTAGTTTAGTCAGATCAAGACCATCTCACTCATGCCATATAAGTCGCACTTGGACTAGACCAGGGGTGTCAAACTCCGGTCCTGGAGGGCCGGGGTCCTGCTGTAGACAACTAAATAGAATCTCTGATTGGTTGAAGAGTGTCCACACCTGTTTTCAAGGTGAAAATCAACAGGTAACTAAGAGGTGAAAACAAAAATCAGTAGGACCCCGGCCCTCCAGGACCGGAGTTTGACACCCCTGGACTAGACATTCACAAACTGCATTTGGGTTTCAGACGGATCCTGAGTCCGTGGCGGCTTCGGCGGCTCTGCTGGACCCGTACCAGCCCCTGGGCCCGGCTCAGAGAGAGATCCAGCGACAGTCCACCCTGCAGCTGCTTCGAAAGAGCCTGCAGATCCCTGAGAGCGAAGCGGAGCTGCAGGACGTGCTCGACCTGATACAGGAGCTGAATAAAACCCAGCCTGCCACGGGAGGAGAAGGAGAGGGAGAGAGAGACGGAGATGCCCAGCGTATGGGCTGGCCAAGCTTCTATGAGCCAGCTGCTACTCACTGCACTCTCTGCCACTACCCTCTGTTTAAGGGAGACAAGGGGTGAGAGCCCATTTTAAAGTTTGCCGTAGATAGTCTCTGCAACCCCCTATAAGTCAGTGAGCGCCCGCTTACGACAGCTGCACAACATAAAAACTTTTAATGTACTAACTTTTCAATAGTTATAACTATCCTAACTCATAATCACTAAGAGTCACTGTTTCTGGAGAGAAACTGCGATACGGCAGTTGCAGTGTCATTGGAGACTTGGTACATGCTTTCCCTGTTCTTTAGGTCCGTGGCAGGACAGGAGAACTGCTGGTTACTGAGTGACTCCGGCATTCAGACCGCCAGTGTTCAGCTGAAGATCTGCATGAACCTCCAGTGTCTGGCCCTGCACAGTTTTACAGACCTGCATCCTGGTAAAGCAAAGAGATGCCCCAATTTCTGTGACCTCTGGCCCATTTTTGCGTTCTGACTTATCTAGCACCTATATCATATCAACTCTCACACCTCGACCGTATCTAATAACACATTAAGTATGTCATTAGTTCTTGATGAACCCTGTGGCCATATAAGTTTGTCTGTGATGTTTTATATGGTGAGTGTATGTATTTTGTCCTTTCAGGTCTGTTTAATGTGGGCAACAAGCTGCTTGTGAGTTTGGATCTATTCTTTAAGATCCGTAACCAGATCCGACTGGGTCAGGACCCAGCACAAGCCGCTCTTATCATTCTCGACCATGTTCAGAAACAGTCAGGTACTGGAAACTCAATAAAACATCTTGTTTTATCTCCATGGTGATAAGCCCATTCACACTTTAACTTAACCGTAATAGACTCTAAACCCACTTTATCTGTTTTGACTGCTTTTTCTGTCCCATTTATCTCCTCTTTCTTTGTTTTTCTCTCTCTTTATCCTTGCTGTGTCACTCCTTCATCTCTCTCTCTCTCTCTCTCTCCCTCTCTCTCTCTCTCTGTGTCTGTTAGCCTGTGCGCTGAGCTCAGAGGAGGTGACTCAGGTCCAGGAGCTGTTGTGTAGTGGGTATTGGGCTTTTGAGTGTTTGACGGTGCGTGACTACAATGACATGATTTGTGGAGTGTGTGGCATTGCACCCAAGATAGAGATCGTTCAGCGCAATTCCAGAAATGTTCTGCAGCTCAAGAATGTGGAGGTAAGTTATAGGAACAGTAGGGGACAGACAGAGAGAGCACCAGGCCCTTCCACGACAAACTAACTCTGGAACCAGAGTAAAAATAACACCTAGATTGCCACTTCTGAAGACCTTGTAAATTCAGCTTAAAATAAGAAGGGGTTATAGTTATTGTGTTTCCTCGGCAACTCAATGCAAAGACCTTCACTAAGACCACTCTAGTGCCCTGTGTTTTAAATGAGTCTTTGAGTGCATTATGCCATCTCTGTGTATTTGTGTGTGTATAAGGCCTACACGAGGGGGGTCTGTGCTGTTCTGATATCCTTCACTGGTCCATGTTCCTCTCTGCAGTTCACTTGGCCAGACTTCCAGACATGTGATGAGGTACACGTGGATGAGTTTTGGCTGACAATGGAGAATGAGGCTCTGGAACAGGCTGTGTTCCCCTCCAGTATTCCCATCACTCGTTTCGATGCCTCCATCATAGCTCCCTTTTTCCCCCCACTCATGAGAAACACGCTCGTCATCAACACAGAAAAGGATAAGATTGTTCAAGATGCACCACAGAAAGGTAGGGTGTTTGCCATGTTGCTTGTCCAGACCACAGTATTTTTCACACAGCAGTTTAAGGTGGTTCTGAATGAAATTGCAAAAACTTAATCCCTCTCTGAGACAATCACCTCATAGAAAATATTTTTGCTATTCGCTAATGTTTTTGTTTGTTTGTTTGTTTGTTTGTCTGTTTTGCATTTGTGATTAGTCAATTCATTTTTAATGTGATTTAGTGTGTATTTGCACTCTTAAGTTTTTACAGATTTGAACAAAGCCCAACTTGGTACTAAGTCCTCACCCCTATTTTAAGTGAATCAACACATTGACTTCAGTCAGACCGTACATACCTCAAAAAAAATGGAGTCATTCAAATCCGATTTGATAACACGTGAAAGCAGAAAGCTAGTGAAACTTGCTGAGGTCACATCTGACTTTCTGTGGCAGGAGACGCATCCATGCTGGTGCGGCTGATCCATGAGGGTCTGCTGAAGCCTGAGCAGATAGACCAACACACTGAAGCTGAACTCAGACACGTCCTGGAGAAATGTGGCATTCCTGTCACACCACACTGCACTAAGGTACAAAAAAGAGAGAGAGAGAGAGAGCGTGTAAACCACTCACTGTTACATTTGTTTTTTTTATGTGTCTTTGTATTTGTTGTTTGTGTTGCTTGAGGTGATATGGTAATATGCTGACTGGCCTCTCATCTCTCCTCTGGGTTGTCAGGATGATCTCTTGGTGTCTGTCTGCTTTCTGTACACACATGTACAAAATGGACTGGCCACAGCTCCTCAGCCACCTGATCACCTGACAGCAGGCAAACTCAGCAAGATCTGTCCACACCAGGTAACAGGACCATATCTCTCTCTCTCACTAGGTATCCTTACATTCATCTGTCTGTCTGGCTGCCCACCCATCTATCCATCCATTCATAATACAGTTGTCATTTTTACGTCACCTTACTGAATGAATCTGAGTAGAGAGGTCACCTCCAACCAAGAGAGAATGGATCTGAAATTATTGTTGTGGTCGTCCAGGTGGTTTGTGGCTCCAAGTACATGGTGAGAAGAGAGAGCGCCCGGGACCACGTGGACCTGTTAATTTCATCACGTTTTTGGCCTCCGGTTTATGTGACAGACTGCGCCCAGAAAGTGGCGCTGTGCACGGATGTGCAGTACCCTGAGCTGGCATCACAGATGTGGGGAAGGAATCAGGGCTGTTTCTCCGATCCCATGGGCAAAGCAGAGGTGAGGTGTCGTTTCGCCCGTAGCCATGTTTAATTTGAGTTGCCAAGTTACATTCATAGCCCCAGTGCCTTTCTTGTGTTACCAGTCCTCCCAAAACTACCCAGCACATGAATAAAAAATGTCTTTGAAGAATATAAAATTGAAATCATGCTCATTCTCTTGGGGGTCTCCCTGCTCCGAAGCCTGACGTTGTCTGCGTCCTTTTTTCCCCTCCAGTACGTATCGTGTACGGAGCTACAGGATCAGCAGTACAGCGTGGACCTCTCGGATGTAGACAATTCCCAGGCGCATCCCATTACCAAGTCCCCATCCCGCTGGGTAGTACACCAAGGCGGGAGGGGCCAGGAGCAGGAAAACCCTGGACATGACCCCCACCATGCAATGACGCTGTGCAAGGAACTGGAGCCTTACGTCAGCCTAGTGGCAGAGCTAATGGAAGAGAGAGAAGAAGATGAACCGGACAACACCTCCTCTCCCACCGCCATGAGACGCAAAGCGCTCACCTTCGAGAACGCCGCTTACTACTACCTGTACAACCGGCTGGTGGATTTCCTGAGCAGCAGGGACATAGTTAGTCAGCAGATCATGGAGGTGTTGAAAGTGTGCCAGCCAGGAGAGGTTGTGATCAGAGACGCCCTCTACAGGCTGGGAGTGGCACAGATCAACACTGAGCACGAGGAAATGGGTGAGATTCAGGAGAGAGATTCAGACCAAGTCGGGGAGGAGGTGGTGCTGCAGTAACTGGAGGGAAGGACTGTTTACTGCGGTGCAGAAGAATGTTCCGGATGACTGAGAAACATGATGTGAAGTAAAAAGACACAGAGGCTGTGTGAAACAGTCAGGACATTAGATAGTTTATAATACAAGAGATTATGCTGATTGAGACACTCCAATTTAGCACTGGTGATATTCAGCTTGAGATGGATCGCATACTTACCTCTTCTGGAAAGAGAGAGAGAGAGAGAGAAATGATACTGCCTTAAAAATGTGGTGATGTTATTTGGAACAGGGTGATGCTAGAGTGATTGAAGAAACAGATGGAGACTTGGAATCAGAATAGGACTTGGAATTGAGGAAAATGTTTTATCAGATGGGATGAAGGAAACAAGTAATAAAAAAGAGACTGAGTAAAGTAAAGTTAATGCTATTGTTTTTCAAAGGCGCTTCCCTTCACTTTACTGTAATTAAGGGTACAGAGTAGATCTGTTTTAACTGTGTGTTAATACAATGAATAAACGTAACAAACTATACAGATTACATTACGAGTGTAAATAACAGACTTCTTAACGTCGTGAAGAAGTTTTTACCTCCTCAGCTCCAACTTGGTTGCTGTCAGGGATAACCTGGACATTTGACTGAAGTCTCGTCCTTCTCAGTTGACCTCAGTCAGTTAGATATGTGTGATAGTTGTGTGATATCATCAAAATAATGTGAGAACTGATATGCTTTTATCAGGACTGTATCTTTGCTTTATAGAATTTTTATCATGCTCAAAAAGGAAACTTGAATAAGATGAAAAAAAAAAAAAGAGAGACATATTTAAGTTTCTGTGTACATTGGAAGATCCCGTCTGCAGACACTGATCCAGGAACTGGCACAATAAAGTTCTGTGAAAGCAGATCGATGATTTATTGAATTTCTGTTGTAAAGTATTCCACATTTTACCCTGAAACATGGGAACAGTACAAAACTGACTACAGGAAATCTACACGGAAATAAACCAACGTACATAAATTCTGTACCAAATCCTCCAGTGTTACTGTGGTGTTGAATAGTTGACCTCTGCCCCTCCCCCAAAATGTAGCTGACATCCAAAGAATGTAATTGTCTGGCAAGACAATGGATTATTTAAATGTATTGAATATTTGAAGAGAATATACGTAATATTTACAAGAAATGTGTTCACCTGCTGATAGTGGCAGTACACAGGACACGACATATAAATTAACACTTTGGAGAAACAAAAATAATCACAGGATTTTTTTTTTTTTTTTTTTTTTGTCCCTGGTAACTTTGGAAGGATATTTTGGCAGTATATGCTGAATGCTACAACAAACAGATCATGTATAAGTTCAAAGTACAACCAGGTTAGATTACTAATCAAAACTAAACATCAGCAGGGACAGACAAGAGGACTTGCGTCCATTTTGTGCTCAGCTTTTGAAACCATGCAATTCAGTTTCAGCACAAAAGCCTCCCTTATCTGCTTTAATGTTACAATTCCAAATCTTAAATGCTAGGAAAGGATCAGATATTACATGGATACGATTATTGTATAATTATAATATTATGGTTATGCTGTGCGTACCACGCTGTTCAAATGACCTGGGTGGCGAAAGACTAGGAATAAGAATTTATATGCTGTACATATTGTCCTTAGTATTTCAGATTGCGTAAAAGATCATGCATTTGCATAATGATGGAAACAACATTTCATGTTAACTGACCGAAAGCCCTAGACGAAAAACAGGAAGGCCACATGGATGTCTCAATTGTGGTGCACAAACCTCAAACACATAATAAACAGCAAAATAACACACATAAATGCTCTGACTAAAATATAACCTAATTAGTTAGAGTTTTGGGCTCATTTTTAATAGCACACAATAGAATCAGTAGGATTATATAAATGATGGGTTTTTTTCTGCGTTTTAAGGGTTTTTAGCGGGGTTTTTTTTTTTTCCTTTTTCTTTGTGAAAATGTCTATTGATATCCTCCAGGGATGTTGGACAGATCTGAAAGACATAACGAGGAAGTGAACTTGCAAGCTTGTTCTTATGTGTCGGGCAAGAATGCTGAGTTTGCAGTTTCTCACAGGTTGAAACAGAGAACTTGTGCTGTCTCTAACTTTAGTGACAATAAAGAAAAAAAAAAAGAAAAAGAAATTAAAAAAAAATATAACTCTATGACACAAAAGCAGAACGACACACAAGAAATATACCTTAATGAAAAACCAAATAAGGGCCTCTTTATAATAACAGAAGGAAAATTACATGAATATATCAGACATGCTAAAGAAGGCATAACAGAAATAACAATATATGAGCTTCTAAGCTGAAAGGTTTGGCTTTTTAAAAACACCACCACAAAAAGTCAGATACTATAATGGTCACATGCCGTTAAAAACCTTAACCTTTTCAACTTGTTTTTCAGATGAGATGCCAAAACAGAGAACTATTCCATACTACTAGGGCAGCTTCAAGGCTCATCTCTGTAGCTGATGATTAAGAGCATTTGTTTAAGGAGGTATGGGTTATAGTCATGGACGAGATATTTTCTCAATTTTCTAATATGAATCTTGGAATAACTGAGTTGGTTGCAACATCGAGCCGAAGGCCTCAGCAAAACTGATAGTTGTTGGTCTTCATCAATGGTTGTTCCTCTTCTTCTTGTTCACATGACTGATCACACGACTCGTCGCTGTACTTGGAGGGTTCAAATGGTTCAGGCTCCTCGTCCAATACGTCTTGCTGCAGGTTCTTATACTCGACCTGCTGTGGAAAAGAAATACATTCAAATTCATTTCTAGTACAAAAAAAAAAAAAAAAGGTCTTCGTGTAAAAGAAGAAACTTTCCAGTCATTCAAAGACCTCCTCTCATACCTGCTCATTTTGTTCCCCAAGTAGCCTCTCGATGTACTTCATGATCTTGCTGAAGGTCGGTCTCTGAGTTGGTTCAAGGCTCCAGCACATTTTCATGACGTCATACCTTAAAGGCAAATGCGTTTTGCTGAATGTCATATGTACACAGCTTCAAAAGAATTCTGCTGATCTCAAAATGTCTCGTAAACTTCGTCAGAAACTGAATCAGGTTGAGTAAAACACGTTGACTACTCTGTCATTATGAGACTCTGTGTCGATCGTGTCAACTTTAGTCACGATTGAGCCATCTACTGCGGTCGCCTCAGATTTTGCATGATTCATTTACGAGAACTGAGTCATATATCTGACTCCACAGACTCCTTATGGATTAGCAGAGAGTGAAAGACAAGTAGTGTCAAAAACATAGTTGTCTCTTTCCAACAGTGAGAAGCGGAATGACCTGGAGTAACTTGACAAGGATCACACACTGGTTATGAGAGAAACCATGGAGGGGTGTGAAATGGCTGGAAAATGGAGGCCTTGCACTGGGATCATGTGTTTAACATGCAGAACTAACAGCCAACGCAGCTGAGCACAAAAAGGAACCAAGGCGACGGCCTGACTCAGGCCCTCCGTCTGTGCACGGCTATTCTTGGGAGGCGAGAGCAATTTGAAAACATCGGAAAATACAGTCATATTAAAAATCCATTGTCCTGCTTCTCCATTTTGACCAAACTGTGAGATTGCAAGAGCTTTTGCTATGCTTCGTGTTGCTATGCTAGGTTTATATTATTTGAAAAAATGTGAATAGCAACTTTAAAAAAGAGAGAAAATAGAGGCATCTCTTATGTCTTATGGACAACGTAAACGAAAAGCAGCTGCGACTCACATCTCGGGTGAGGCAAAATCTGGACGAGACATTTGGTAGCCACATTTAATCATCTTGTAGAACTTGGAGTCCACCAGCATATTGGGATAGGGGCTCTTTCCTAAAAAAAAAGGGAAAAAAAAGATCAAAAGAGTAGTTGAGTAATTTTCTTCATATAACAGCAACATCTGTATAACTATTATATTTGATATTTCAAATTTCAGGGACGTGCATTTCCCAAGTATTTCAAGAGTATTTAACGTTTTTTTTTTTTTCATTTAGTTTTTGTCTCACCCAGAGAAAAGATCTCCCAGAGCAGAATGCCATAAGACCACACATCACTCTGTACAGTGTAAACACACTCAAAGATACTCTCTGGGGCCATCCACTTCACAGGGAGACG
Organism: Chanos chanos; assembly: GCF_902362185.1. Lineage (NCBI taxonomy): Eukaryota > Metazoa > Chordata > Actinopteri > Gonorynchiformes > Chanidae > Chanos > Chanos chanos. The sequence goes on from NC_044496.1 coordinate 50,044,349, forward strand.
TGCCTGAACGCCCAACAATTACACACATACATAGGGAGCCAAAGAGAGTGTGAGAGAGAGAGAGAGAGAGAAAATAAATCAACACTAGATTCTTTTATTTGTAGTGTGCCTGAACAGATGAATATTTGTTTTTGTGAATGTGTTTTAGCTACCTAGTTTATTTTTCTCTTGTGTTTTCATTTAATTATCTTTTTTTTTTTTTTTTTTTTTTTTTTTTTTTTTTTACACTCACATTGCCCTTGACCACATAGTTGGAGTCATTCATGATGTCACGTGCTAGGCCAAAATCACATATTTTAGCCACACGCCCATCAGTCAGGAGCACATTCCTCGCAGCCACATCTCTATGGATGCACTACAGAAAAATAACAACAACCAAAAAACAGTCGTTTCTGATGCTTTATAATGTATTTAATTCAGCTACTAACAATAACTAATGTTCAGTTAATTGTGGGGGGTTACAGGACTCACATTTTTAGCAGCAAGAAAATCCAAGCCCTGAGCCACCTGATAAGCAAACCTGAGCAAATCATCTATGTCCAGAGGCCATGAGTCCTCCTGCTGTTCCTCACAGGAAGAGCCTGAATCAAAAGGGAATTACACGTAGAAACAAAAGAGAATTACACGTACAGAATCCCACTTATGGCTTTCCAGCAACATTACATGATACTGGTCTCCAATAATTGATAACATTCTTCAGAATCTGAGAAATGAGATATATTCTCTATAAAACAGAAACGTAGGAGAGTGCGTTGACTGACTTCTTAAGACGGTAGGTTGAGCTGCTGCTGCTGGTCTCATCTCCAGGTAGCTATCAGAGCAGGTGCTAGAGATGCCACTGTCACTACAGAGGAGGCATGGGATGGATGTGTGTCAGAGTTGGGAACACAGTGTATTTTGGGCAATCTGGACAAAATGTTGCTTAAAACACGACTAATAATTACGTTTGCCTAAAGAATATGTTCACACACATATTTTAGTAATGTAAAATTGGCCCATCAAACATTAAGAAGAAAAAAAAAGAAGTACAACAATTTTATATATTAATGAATTATTAATGAATATTAATGAAATTAAAAAAAAATTGAAAGGACATTTACACAAGTTGTCATTAAAATGATCATTTGTGGGATGAACATTTGTCGTTATCTTCTGTCAATTGCAGTGACAGGAGGTTTATTAGTAATACCTTCTGATGAATGTCTTATCAGCAGAAATATTCTTGTAGTCAGTGGTTTCCTGCATGAAATCTGGAATGGTCATGACACAGTTCAGGAAGGTTTCTGCCTTACACCGTAGGAAATTCAAAAGATCCCCATGGCAACAGTACTCAGTGATCACCAAAACAGGCCCTGAGGAGGGAGCACAGAAAACAGTATTGTACATGACAAAGTTAACAGTTTCTCAAGTTCTAAAGAACAGTGCATAAAATAGTTTACAATAAAAACATTGACTTAAAGAAAAAAAAAAAAAAAAAAAAAAAAATATATATATATATATATATATATATATATATATGTGTGTGTGTGTGTGTGTGTGTGTGTGTGTGTGTATATATATATATATATATAAATATATATATATATAAATATATATATAAATACTTTGCCAAATTCCCCTAATGCTCTATGGGTCAAAATGCATCCTGTGTTAAATCAGTATCATGGGATTATTCATGGCTCAGTAAAAAGTAAAATAAAACATTAGCCAGTGCTATGCTGAGGTTGGTGAAAGAAAACACACTATCTATGATATGTTTTTTACTTCTCAGGTCTATCTAACTAATGAACATTAAAAATTTTGTGAACTAATGTTAATCCATTTATCTTTGTGTTCAATGTGACTGAGAGGAAACAGAAAATCGAGACCTCGTTTAAAGAGCTTTACGTTAACTGAGCAGCAATTTACCCCCATGTGTGCAAGCACCCAGCAGGTTGACGATGTTCTTGTGATGGCCGAGATGAGAGAGGATCTTCAGCTCTGACATCAGAGCTTCCTTTTCGTCAGAGTGGGCACTGGCTAAACACGAAACAGAACACATACATTAGTCACACGTCTGTCTGTCTTACTTTAGTCTCTATGAAGAAAGTAAAAAAAAAACAACAACAACAAAAAAAAAAACAGGCCTTACCACTCTACATCAGGTGGATGTGAATCATTTGCATGCATATATTAATAGAAAGCTAAGTTTCTACTGTTTTGGTTCGTACTGTTTAATGGCTTTTAAAGTGTTAACGACCTTTAAGCATCTTCACAGCCACGCGTGTCACGTTGTCCTCCTTCCCCAGCCCGTACGCCGTGGCCTCGACCACTTTTCCAAAAGCCCCTGCACCAAGGACCTTCCCTGTCATACACAAATAATCCACTTCTTAATTTGGACAAAACTGGTTTTTGAAACTCAAACCAAACAATTGTGCAGTTTTTGTTGAATCCAAAGGTAATAAAAGATTTGTTTTTATACAAACCAAGCTTCAGTTTATCCCTGGGGAATTCCAATTTCTCGTTGTATGGAAGCTGAGTGGGATCGATGAATGTGTAGCTATTTCCATCCGTGGCCTCTATGATCTTCCAGCGGATCTCGTACCTTGGTTTCTAAACATACAGGAAGCTAAGTTAATGGTGAGCAATATATAACATATGCTTTTCACGACTATGAAACTCTGGAACGTAGCTCTTACGATTGGAATAGGGAGCAAACGAACAGGCTATTTAAATGCTTGTTAAAAATATAAAACCTTCGGACCTGCTTATACTTGTACAACAGGAACATTAGCAGCAGGAGCAGGAATGCCATCATGCCTATGGCTCCAGCCAGAGTGGTAGTGAACAGTTTATCTGCAAGAGTTAGCAGATATAGTATTGAGCTCCTCAACACAAGCGGACAAAAAAAAGTGTTTTTTTTTTTTTTTCATTGCAATCAAAATGTGATGTGTAAGCAAGGATATCTTTGTGTTATGATTGCTTCAATACAAACTATATTGACCATTGTTCTGTGGAAGACATTTGTTTGACCCTGGCACTGAAGAGAAATGTATATAATACTATATAAATGTGAATTTATCAATTTAATGCTTGTGGGGAAATTTGCTCATACCAAGTGTAAAGAAATTAATGGAACAATGCTAAATTATATTTCATTCTTTTCTCAGAATGAGCAAACCTACCGTTAACTTCCATGGAAAAGGTGGCACTCCCTTTGCCGGCGAGGTTGAAAGCCACACATTCCACGGTAATCCTCTGATTAGATGGACCAACGGTTAACACACTCTCCACCTCAACCGTTCCAAACTCCTCCCTTTGTACTTCCACGGTTTGTGCTGGGATTGGATGAGGAGTTTGCAGCCCTGTGGAATTTTCAGTACATCTACAACACAAACATACCACCTTATAATGAGGTTTGTGTTTAAACTATTTATTAAATGTTCATAAACGAGTATCTAAGTCAAGACTTGGTCAAGTCCGTAAGAAAACCTACAATGTTTTGTGGGATATAGATTTAAGAGTATAATTGCTAATTCATATCCTGGATCTCAAACCTATAACTGTAAATTTGATAATAACACACATTTCAATGCACTCACTCATAACAGCATAAACCCAAGACATCTCTATTAACTTTTACAACCAAGCATAAACTCTGACGTCACTTACGTGGGTCTGATTCCTGAGCACTGGTACCAAACAATGTGGGGAGCAGGATAACCAAAAGACGTACAGGTCAGAGTGGACACGTTTTCCCACCTTACCACAGCAATGGGCTTCTCTGTTCAGAATAAGGACAGACAGATCATTTCCTCAAGACCGATCTGGTTAAGTAATTTTTCTACGCTGGCCGGCAGAGTATTTTAATCGGCTCAGTCATACCAACGGTCGTTTTAGAGAAGAAACGCTGCTAAATGGCTACTTACGGTACATCTGAACTTGAAAGGTTATGGAGGCCTCAGTCATTGAGTTGCTGGCGTAAAACGTGTACTCGCCCTGTTCTCGAGATATGAGCCTTTTAAGATGGAGTGACGCCTCATACCTGGAGATAAATCACACAATGCCATCAAAGTTAAATCCAAATCATTATCCACTGGTGACTACCTGTTTAAAGATCAATCATAGGAATTGCATTGCCGTAACATTCAGGATTTTTCTGGGGAAAAACAAAGTCCGATTCTAATTCAAAATGAGTTATTATTGATTACTTTTGGCGAAACTGTATTTTTCCATTTAGTGTCTCGGTTTAAATTGTGAAAAAAAAAAAAAAACCCGCAAACTGTTGGGAGGAAGTCTTTTGTGTTTTATCCCTCTTTCTGTTTCACTCATATTTATATTTTTAAAGCTGGTGGATATCCACCCCCACGCCCCCAACTTAAATCTCACTCTGACTATGTTGTAGTCAGGCTAATTCAATTACGTATGAAGTGCAATATTAACCAAACGTGGGATCAGTTCTGTTTTGCATAGAGAGTATGAGATGAGAAGGGCTGAACTCTTGGTTGTGCTAACCTGTAATTGTAATGGTAGAACCTCTGCTCTGGAGCTGAAGTCTTGTTGGAGATTGGAGTTTCCCACCGCTGAGATGTTATCTCTGGATAGGCTTCAATCATGACCCCCAGTTCCAGGTCATCCCCTTCATTCACTTCCACAGACAGTCCCTGCCTGGCCAATTTTGGTGAGAGTTTGGGGGCCAGTCTGATGTAAGGTTTATCTGTTTTAAAATACAGTCAGACAGTCAGCAACCGAGACAGAAATCAGAGGGAAACGTGACTTCATTGTATTGTAGTTTTCTAAAATGTTAAGACAATGAAAAAGCCATCTGTCATTTATCTAAATTACTTAATGTACTAGTAGTAAGCCGGAATTCTAATTGTACAATGAAGCTTCATGTAGTTAGCACTTCTCTCTGTCCTAAAAGGGGGGTTTGTCTCTTTCAAACAAAACTTCTTATGGACATCAGCAACACATTAGTGAGATTTGCTTGCTTTTGTTTCCTCATACCCACAACTACCAGGCGTGTGGTTGAGCTGTTGACCCCAGCCTCATTAGTGCCTGTACAAGTGATATTTCCCGTGTCGGACATCTTCACTGCAGGGATGGTTAGAATACTCTCAATTGCGAAGCCATCACTTTTAGAATCGTGTTCAGCCTTCTCGAATGGCTGTGGTAGCTAAAAAAAAAAAAAACATTTAGCAGGTACAGAAATAGTGTTAGTTTAACCTATTCATACATTATTCAAAACTTTAATTTAATGTGTAAAAAATTATAAAAATTTTTTTTTTAAAAAATCCCATGATCAATATGTTGAAAAGAGTCTTTTCTCCACAAGTTATATTATGCGTAGTAAAGAGTATAAAGATGTAGGAGGAGGTTGAATGTACTTACGTCTCTTGAGGAGTGTTTCCATGTGACGTTATAGTAAAAGTTGGGGTTGTTTGTTGTACAGCTAATCCGCAACTCCTCTCCGTCTAAACGCACATACTCATCTCTTGGTAGGAAGACGTATGGTGGAAACCTCAGCTCTGGACAAAATCAGGTGTATGGAAATGAACTATCAGTCTTTTCAAGTCCGGGTCAAATTAACCTCAAAATCTCATGTACAGATTTACAGTGGATAACACAGAACTGTCACCACAAAGGCGAAAAGAGGTTACTTAAACAACCTTGTAATAGCATTCTGTAACACGTAATGTCATTTTAATCATTCTTATTTTGCTCTGCATACTAATCGATTCCTAAAATCCATCCCATCTCACTTTGTACAACGTTGATTGAGAAGGTTCTGGAAACTTTTTCAACTCCTCCGAGCTTGGCACTGCAAACGTAGTCGGCATTATAGCTGGGGTGTAGGTTTCGGATCAGGATACCCCTCCTAGGATCGATGCTTATGTTCATTCCTGGAGGCAAAGCTGTTCCATTGTCCATGTGGAGCAGAATGTCTTTGGCTTCAGGGTTGGTCAGGAGACACGGAAGCAGGTAGTCATCACCCTCTTTCCGCACCACTCTGAGAGAGGCACTCGGAGTCACAAAGAGAATGTTTGGATCTGTTGATAGCATACATGTATTTTTAACATGAAACTGTGCTTATTAAAAGCTGAGGTTCAAACTTTATTCCAGTGAGATTAATATGGTAAACGATATTACTTTTATTACTCTAGCCCTTGTCACCTAAAGTCATTATACATTTTTGATGTATCTTACTGCTGATTTTGGGTGTCCTGAGTCTTCAGAAGACATTTAAGATATAGACTTTTCTTCTCTATACCTAATTCAGAAAGCACTGGCATTCTAGGTATCAAGAATGACTCCCCTCACCTACCTCTTACAAAGACATGAACCGTGGAGAACAAGTCTGTGTAATTTTTCGCTGTATACACACACTTGTATGTGCCTGTAAATTCCGCAGTAGCTTTCTCCACTTTGAAATTGCAGTAAAGTCCTTTATTCTTTGAGATGAACCGTTTGTGCTTAGCCAGTCTGGGAATCCATGTAACAGGTCCATCGCCCTCACAGCTTAGAAGCAGGGGAGAGTCAGAATCCATAACCACGTCAGAACTGGTCAAAGCTTTAGAATTCACTTTGATCACTGGGAAACTCCAATCTGTCAATTAGAAAGCATTGATAGTCTTTAATGGGGAAACCAAAATATCTATGGAATCAGTGTCAGGTAACAGTTATTTAAAAATGTGTCTCACCAAATTGTTATGATTAGAAATCATTGAAAATGTCCTGCAGGGTATAAAAATAATATTGCATGTCTGCTTTGAGGAGGTGGGTGGGTGGAGGAAGGTCTGCAGAGAAACGAAAGCTGTGTGTCTGTTTTGGACTGGAGAAGTATCTAGAGTGGGTTCAAGACCATACAGCAGTTCCAGGAAACAGATTGCAGAGACAGACACAAATCCAACATCCCATTCCTTCTCTCACTTCTTCTTTCATCTTCCTCTGTGACGTTGTACCCAAGGATGAGAGCACTAACCACTGCCGTGGGCCCCAACTTCTCTACTTCTCTACTTCTCTCTCTCTCTCTCTCTCTCTCTCTCTCACTCTCTCTCTCTCTCTCTCTCTCTCTCTCTCTCTCTCTCTCTCTCTCTCTCTCTCTCCCTCTCTCTCTCTCTCTCCCTCCAACTCAGTTGATAAGTTTATAATGAAACATATTTGTTCTCAGTGCTTCATATTAGCTAAGAGTCAAAATAGTAGCACGTTACATCTCAGCCACATTACTTCAAAAATCATTAAGGATGTTCCAGAACAATCTATTACATGTTATGGTACAAAAAACTCCTCTAATCAGAGCTATGTGCAGAGAGTCCTTAAAAGTGTGCCTCTTTGTGCTGTGGCACAAATCTCTTGTTTTGTGTTGTGATGTATTTTCTTTTTCCTTTCTTCACTTTAGTCACTAGACCCCTCTTGTCAAGATTCAACATTTTTTTAATGAGTTCAGAATAGCTCGAACAGTCTATTGTTATGTGTAACATCTCTGACAAAAGCATTTTTGACACTGTGATCTCAATTGGACATGAGTCATTGAAAATGATCAGCCTTTGGGCAGACCGTACGGACACGTTTGCTAAAAGTTAGTGCGAATCAAGACAACGCATCTATTCAGAACATCTCCTAAGACATTTTGAACTAGTATCTGAGGCAAATGCAGAGCAGATACATTGTGAATTCAGAAAATGGGAGCAGGGCTGCGATACAGTAACTATGCTGTATCTTTTTTTTTACCTAATTAGTACCTTTTCAGCATGGAAGTTCGTATCTCTGAAATGTAACATAGTTGTTTGTATGTCACAAGTGTCATGTCTGTTAACCTGATTAGGGACAACAGCAGGGCCTAGAGCCTAGGGCTGGGCCTCCATGTGACGCCTAGTTAAGTATACAGTTATTAACTATTTATGGAATAAAGAGCATGACCTGATTTGGACATTTTACGGATTTAGTGAAACACTGGGATGCTGTTCTTCCAAAAAAAAAAACAACACTACTGCTCTATACTTATTTGCTGTAGAATTTAATAAGAATAAAACTTGACAACCATCTTTGTTTTTTTTTTTGTTTTTTTTTTGGCTGGATCTGCAGTGCATTCTAGGATACATTAGATCGAGCTAGAGCCACACAAGTTCCCTTTGAATCTGTCATAAGGACACAAACTGTCCTCTTACTTCAAGACGAACTGTGAGAGGAAAAACATTCCAGTACACTCAGGCAGTTTTTTTTTTTTACCTTGGAACCTTCAAGAAAATGACTGAAAGACACAGCTATGTTTTTTTTATTATTATTCAGCTTATGCACCCAGCTTAATTTGCCATCAAAGTGACTGGGATATGACCTAATTACTTTTATGGAAAACCGCACACATGAGCATACGAAATGGCAACTAACCATCTGCCAGAAAATGGGATTTATACAACCTTAAATTTGAATCAAGATAGCCCTCAATGAGCTCCTATTTGACCATACTTGCTTCCTTACATAAACCTCTCTGTAGATTAATAATGATCATTTTGTGGCTCTTTTTGAAATTGAATTTGTGACAAAGCCTTCATTTGTTAGTACCTTTTAAAAATTGAATTGTTCAAATTATATAGTAAAGTTATAATTATATTATAAAGTAATCTATATGCAAGGTATGTTTTGAAACAAACCCAGCTGATATGTCCCAAAGGGAAACCAAACACGCCTTAATAATTTAAGAAGAAGTGAGAAAAAAAAAAACATTCAGCAAAACAGCATTTCATTCCCATCAGCTTGACAAGCAAGATGCTTCTTTAGGTTAATCAGCAAAAACTTCCTAATCCAACTCAGCCCTCCTCTGAGAACAATAGCTCCTGATTAGAGTTAAAGAACACAGTAGTGTAAAGAGGATGGTGTTAAGCAGAAATGACTGAGAATGTAAACTTTCTCAAACGAATCTCCTACATCTGCCTCATAAATGTACATAAATGCTCACTTATCTCAGATACGTTAAACACAGAAAGGACTTCACAGAGTGTCTGACACTACAGTGGTGTAATGTAATTATACCCAAAACTGCACAGGAGAGAAATTCCAAAGTAAACAAATCGTTTTACCCATTATTCTCTCTGACATAATTAGAAATAGTTAGGGACTGAACTAGTGAATGGCTTAACCAATAACAGACAACAATAAATGTATTAATGAAATGTTCTGAGCAGTGAAATGTGATATATGCATCGCAGAACCAGTAACAGCTTTCAGTTTTTTGTTCATGCTTTATATGTGCTTTGAAAATAATCCTTTTTTTTTTTTTTTCGCTCCATGATTATTCAGGATCAATTTTGAGAGGAAACGTAGATGTCATATTAACTGTTAACAATATTTGTAGTTGCCACTTTACTCAAACGGAGGGAGTGCAAACAGAAATCATTGTCACAAAAATACCATTGTGGCATCTTGTACAGACTGATCTCAGTGACTGATGTTTACAGCAATGAGTCTTACCTTGAGCAAGAATGGGGAGAACTCCCAGAAGAAATACCAAGAGAAGCATCTCAGATGTGCTCTGGGCCTCTCAGTGCTATAGTAAAGAACACCACTCTGTCTAAGACTTCGACTGTAGAGAGAAATCAGGAGCAGTCACTCTGTCTGACTATTTCTACCACCAACTTCTCATTTTTGTCTCACAGGATGTGACAGGATTTGGAAATCAGATGACAGGAATCTGAACTTGGGGTAGAAAAAAAATAAGTGATTCTGTAAACCTGAGCTAAGCACAACAACAACAGCAGCAACAGCAATAATATTAACAGCAAGGACAACCCACAAACAACAACAACAACTACAACAACAACAACAAGGAGGAGAAGGAGAAGAAGAAGAAGAGGAAGAAGAAGAAGAGGAAGAAGAATAGTAATAATAATAATGCATGTGGTAATAAGGGATAAATTAAAATTGAGTAATAAAATGCAATTTTCAGTTAATAGTGAAAGTGAACTTTTCAAGTACAAATACGCTGATCTGAAAAGCAACTGGCTAAATATGGAAAGGTCCAGAAAGTAGCAGTTCAGCAGAAAGGTTTACCTGTCTCTTCACAAAGGAGTGTTCTGTAAGGGTGATATCTCTAATTGGACTTAATCACCAGTCTTGCTTCAAACATCCAAAGAAAAAAAAAAAAAAAAGGAGAAGATGCTCTTAACTTCTAGAAAGTCCTTCACTGTCTCTGAGTAAACCTTGAATGGAGCAGAGAGAAAAAGGCAAACAGAGAAGCAGTATCAAAGGTCACACTTAGCTAGTGTCTCGGTTGGTTTTAAAATCCACATAACACCACTCAAGTGAAACTAATGAGCATGCTAGACACTGACGACTAAGTCCTGCAGGGCTGTTGCCCACAGAGGAGGGTAAAAGGAGCAAGAGGCTAGTGAGGGGGGTTCTAAGTACTCTCTTTAATAACTGACTTCTCTGTTTGGAGAATCCATGATGGTTATGGTTCATGAAGACCAAGCGTAAGTGCTTGTTTGTACTCAAAAACTATCAAGAGAGGCTTTTATTATCCTGAATAAAGCAGAATGACTCCAGATGGAGCTGGGCTACCTCTGCATTGATTTCTTCCTCTAATTGATTTTGTTCACCCCAAATTTGTTTGAGGCACTTTTATGAATGCAATCAGAATTAAAAAAAAAAAAAAATCAAAGGGCAAGTCATTGGTGTAATTAAAGCCTGTATTGACATTGCTTTGAGACCATGAGTTTGAGAATTCTGGGCACTAAATTACTTCCACTCTTTCTGGTAAATGAGAAAACAAAAGGAGCATGGCCTTACACTGTGCAGTACACTGCTGAGATCATGTGATCAAGTGATGAGTTCTGCTCTTGTTCCCAAAATATGAGAAAAATATTGAATTCATAGACCCCCATATTTACACACTAAGCCTTTATTTTGAGACATAACATATATCCTTTATTTGTTAAATGCTTTGTATTGATATTTCATTGGACTTGTGTTTCTGTTCAGTAATATTCAGCATCCATTATATGAGACAGTGCATAACATTTTTGTTTCACTGTTTATTTTTTCTTTTACATAAAGAATTTTTGAAGTACAAAATACAAAAAGTTTATACAAAAATACAGTTGTAAACATATATAAGGTAAAAGCTTTGGTACCTCAGCGTGTGTGATATCATGTATGTGACTTAGGTAAATTTTGTACTGTAACTACACATGCCATGTGACAAATATACAAGAATGCTTAGTGCGCAAATGAAGAGGAAGCAATGGATGGTAAATCTCCATTAGGCGTTGAGTGATTCAGACTAACGTGTTTTGCTCTGGGGTGACAAGATTTGTGTGTGTGTGTGTGTGTGTGTGTGTGTATGTGTGTGTCTGTGTGTTTTTTCTGGACCACAGATTCAATTTCTGAGCCTTAAATTGAATCACAGCGGAGAGGGAAGATATATGATACGCATCAGTTAACACATGAGTACAATGACATGGAATTTATATAAAAAAAAAAAAAATGAAATTTGCTCTATGAGTAGTAATTAAACAGCTCAGAAAAACTGACCATTCGTCATGTACCATAACCTGCAATGAAATACATTCGTGTCAGTTCAACATGGTGGCAGAAAGCATGACAAAAATTTGCATTGCATTAATTGAGTCTTGTACCTTGATTCCCTTTGCATAAAATATTTCATGCATCATCTAATGCTTGCAACTTCCCTTAAACAGTAAAGTGCAAATTTGCTACAAAGTCCTTCAGACGTGTGCTTCCTTGAATGTAACATATCATGGAATGTATTTCAGAATCACATACAACTTATACATTATGTACTGCTGAACATATATAGCAGTGACTGGACTGAAGAAACTAAAAAAAAACAAAACAAAACAAAACAAAAAAAAACAAGAGGAAAACGTTAAAAATCCCTCAACAAAACAAAACTTGATGTACTAATAACATCTCTAATATCATCTAAATTCTTGTGCTACTTTCATATACATTTTGAGGTTAAAATAAAGGCAGACTGAAATATAGAGCTGTCATTAAAACTGAAAAAATCCACATCCAGGACCCTCATCTAGAGATCCTTTTAATATTTTATTGTATATCTGCTACATAATATATGGACTTGTTTATCTGAGATTAGATGTACTGTACAATTGAATAAAACCTAAAGAGCGTACCACATCAAAGATTCCTCAAAAAGTATCATTTGTATGTGTAATGCTTAAGAACTGCTCTGTCTGTGGTTGGTATACATTGTTACTCAAATCATAAACAGCTTTATATTATTACTGTATATAATTCCTTATTCTGTCGTATGAATACTGATATGAAATTGTGCTTGCCAACAGTTTGTGTGAAGTAAGAATTTCTCCATTATATATCTATATATCAGCTTGGAAATAAAGCAGAACAATTTTTTTCTCTATTCGAGTGACACATTCACACCAATATAGCAAATGTATGAGAATGCTTGCAACACCGGTAAATCTACAGGAAACTGTCCTCCACATCTGGAGTTCCAGAAGCTTCACTTGGTTTCTCTTTCTCCTCAGGAGTGCATTTTTCCTCCTCTGGTTCTGTGCTTGGTGTTTCCATGGAAACGGTCTCTTCATCTGATCCCACAGAGCTACAGGAAAGAAAAGCAATCCTGACGATTAACATTTCTGGACTCCTCTTGAGCTAATGCTGCAGAAGAACTGTTCAGTCCATAAACAGCAGGGGGCGCTGTAGTGAAGTAGAAATGTTTTGTCTACGCAGTCATCAATAAAGCTTGTAGACTTTACAAACCACCCTTGATTTGACCAACTTTAACTATCAAAAAACTCATCACTACTCATTGTACTACTAAACATCACTCTATACACTTACTTCTGGACACTTGGAGCTGACTCATTACTACACTGCATGCAGACAGCAGAATTCTATGAATACTTTGTTAAAGAAACATCAGAGAAACATTACACAGCACAAACATAATGTACCCTATGAGGGTTTTTTTTTCATTGAATCAAAATTCTATATGTCAATTCACTAGTCGTTTTGGAATATTAAACTCAGTGTAGAAACCCAAAGTGCGTGCTGTCTGCATGCACGTCTAGGGCCACATGACGTTTGAATGAAATCATGCTAGTGCTGTTTTTAACCTGCAATTGGAACTGATTCTGAAAGAGAAAAGAGAACTGCGGCACTTTTTTAGTAAACTGTGGGGGAAGAACCAATGGCTCATCTTTCCTGTATATTCTTTCACGCGTCTGCTGGGACTGTGGTCAGACAGGAAGTTAGCCATACCTCAAGGGGGTTTCCGTTGGCAGGGCAACCTCCTGGCAAACTTCCTCGGGTTTGGGGTCTGGAATAGGGATGATGTACTCGTTGTAAGAAGCCTGCAACTCTTCACCATCGAGCGGCGGTCGGGGGCTAACGCGAGGGCTAGAAGCTTGGGGGGTCACAGAGCCGGGGTCCGGGCCGGGTCCGTTAGCTGGGAACGGGGGGCTCATTCTAGGTTTTGCCCGAACCACAGCAGGGTGGTCACTTCTCAGGAAGCTGTCATTTACCTGGAAGTACCGCTGTTAAAACAGAAAGCAGAAAGATCTAACTGTTCAGTAAAATTCGGTGGCTGGGGTTCTAGGATTGTAGTGTAATCAAAGTGCTGTTGGTTTTAATTCCCATGTGAGTTAAGTGTTGCTGTACCACTGAGCAAAAGATTTAACTTCAGTGACTTCAGTAAAAAACATATCATAGGTTGGAGGATTAGACCAACTGGACACATTGTGCTTTGCATGCAGAGAGATTATAAAATAGAAAAATGACATACAAACCTTTTTATAGCTGTCTGTCAGCATGTTCCCCATTGTTTGGACCAGAAAGGAGAACTCTGGCCTTTTCTCAAACTTCTCATCCCAACACTTCCTCATCACATCATATCTAGACAGGAAGGTGTGTCATTGTATCTACCAAATCAAAACTGTGCCTACCAGTGTGTGAAACGATAAAATTACTAGAAAAGGAAATTAAAAATCTCATAGAAATCACATTTCAGTCAGTGTTTGCTAATTCAATTTTTTTTTTTAATGTTCACGATGAGAGCAGACTTACATCTCCTCTGAAGCATGCATGGGTTTAGCCATACGGTAGCCTCTCTTTAAGGCACTGTAGAACAGTTCATTCATTGGTAGGTCTGGATATGGGGTTCCTCCTATAGAAACAGATCAATTGTATATGTGAAAAACAGGATTTAAAGGACAAAAATGAGAAATATTAAATATATGAACGACTGAGTGAATGAATGAATGAATGAATGAATGAATGAATGACTTGCCCAAGGTGAATATTTCCCACAGTAAGATGCCATAAGACCAAACATCACTCAGAGTTGTATAGAGGTTATGGAAGATGCTCTCTGGCGCCATCCATTTCAGAGGCAAGAAGGTCTAATAAGGAAAAGAGTAACAGCGTGACCTCATTATCTTTCATCAACTATATTCTGCTAAAACTGGACTTAAAAGCCATTAAACGTAAAAACCTGACAGTAACGCCAACATTCAAAATTGAATCAGTTTTGAACTATTCCGCCATCACAGTTTTTTGTTTTTGTGAATGCAAAATAAGTAATAAAATTGTAAAGATAATGGAATATGCTACTTACGCTGCCTTTCGAGATGTAGTTGGAGTCATGCATGATGTCTCTGGCCAGTCCAAAGTCACAGATCTTTACCAGTTTTCCTTCACAGATCAAGACATTCCGGGCTGCCAGATCCCGGTGAACACACTGCACAGGAGCAAGGAGAACATTATTATAGCAGATTACCACTAAGTGATTGGTTATTTTTTAAGAGGGGGGATGGCCCACTTATCACTGACACTACTCTATAGAGTATATATAGGGGTATGGCAGGTTAACAAGGGGGGATGCATTTTGGACATTTTGCTAACAAGTGGGATGGCATCCCTCCTCATCCCCCTACAAGTCGCCTACTGCATATTACAATCTAAAAACCGCAATGCAATTATGCATGGTCGTTACTAAGAAAGACTATATATGGAACACATAGAGGTTTACAGTTGGAAATGCTGTTACAACATTTAACCATGGGAAAACCCTACTGAACTTTATACAGCTCAGCAAAAAAAAAAAAAAAATGAATAGCTTCATAGGCCACAGTTTTAGCTCATTAGCAATGGTTTCACCACACTGATGTGTCCCCGGGTTCTAATGAACATATGACAGGAAAGCAACACTAAGAAAACATTGAGATATCTTAAGAAATGGTGAACCACTACATGCTTTCAGGAAGTGTGCCACATGAATGAAGGCAATTCTTATTTTAGATCGGATCATGTTATATATAATCACTATGTAACCACAGCAAACAACATATAACCATATCCGCTCATAAAACATACTTTTATTTAGTATGTATGCTTGTTTAAAGTGATTTCTGAACGCACATTTTTGGATGCCAGGAACTCCATGCCCTTGGCCACTTGGAAGCTGAAGCCCACAAGGTCAGTATAACTCAGGATGGGCGATTCGCTGATGACCAGAGTCTGGTCGACCCTGTGACCTGATAAATAAAGACTAATAAACGTTAAATGCAAATAGATGCATTCTTTAGTAATAGTATAACTGGCCTTCTTTTCATATCTCCTCAGTCTAATCTGTGTGTGTGTGTGTGTGTTTGTGTGTGTGTGTGTGAATCCGTACTAGTGGGAACAGGGAAGTTAACATGGAACTAACTGACGGTGGAATCTCCCTGTGAACGCTGTGACACAAACTCATGAGAGGCATCTGTGCCAGCCTTTTCAAACTGCTATTCAAACAGTTCTAGTCCCACATCTGTTCAACATCTGGCTGGCAGCGACAGGCTTTTCTGATTGTATGGGAACAGAGGGACTTTGTTATTTTACTCTTTCATCTTCCCTGGGATAAACATCATGCAAAGTTCTGAATATAGGTCTCTAACTATAGCATTATGCTATGAGGTAAAGAGTAGCTAGTCTACCTTGTCTTGGTTTATTTAATATGTAAGTGCCAGTCAGGGATGTATATATACTGCCAGTCTGACCTCATCTCAGTATTCATATTTAATAATAGCTCTAATATAAGAAATGTGGAGCATTTGGAAGAGAAGATGAAGGGCCCCCTCTCCTGTTATCTGTACCTTGCTCCTGATAGATGTCCTGTTGATATGGTGACTCATATGGGCACGGTTGGATGTCAGCGTATTTGATGGTGTCGGTGAGTTCCTGCATGGGCACGTACTCTGTCTGCTCATCTTTACTCATGTCCATGTAGCCTCCATCAGATTCATGACAAAATCTCACATAGCTGGGGAAAGCATCGGAGTAAAGCAAAATCAATTGCACTGTTCATTTTTTTTTTTTTTTGGTGGCCTGACACAGTTTTAGTTTAGTGGTTACTCAACTGTTGCAACCTTCCATAATACTGTAACAATGTTTACTACAGAGTAATTGTCTTGCTTTCAGCTTTGAGTGTCTTTGGCCACTTACCCTTTCACAGAGGGCCATTCTGTGGTGCCACAGTTCTGGCTCTCATCACCATTAACTGTGTGGTTCTTATCAGCGTAGTACTGCAGAAAACTGTGTTTGTTCCTGTGCAAGTAATCCACCAGGTCTCCATAGCGACAGTACTCTGTTACCAGGTAGAGTGGGCCTAAAAAAAAAAAAAGAAAAAGAAAAAAAAAAGTGGAGAGTCACAAGACAAGTTTTGATCTGGACCTTCACACCTTCATTTGAGCCTGACTGTACAGGATTAGAAGTGGAGTGGATAGACCTGCCTGAAGCTGCATTGGTTTAATCACCTTGTTTAGTGCAGGCTCCAAGCAGGTTGACAATGTTTAGGTGAGGTCCTAAGTGACTCATAATTTTGAGTTCAGACATCAGGGCCTGCGTCTCACTTCTCCTGGCAGTGGCTGTAAAAAAAAAAAGAGTAAAAACAATCAGACATGTCATAAAACATACGAAAATAAACCAAACGTTCCACATGACTTTACGAGAAAAGTAACAACAATACATTGAGGTTCATATTGTTAGATTCCATGTGAAAACTTTATCTAAGTTTAACTTCGATAAAATAAACCCTGGCTTACATTTCAGCATTTTCACAGCTACTTTGATGCTGGATTGGGAATGACCGAGACCGTATGCGGTCGCCTCGACCACTCTGCCGAACGCCCCTGAGCCCAAAGTACGTCCTGAAACGTAACAAAAAGTAAGTATCTGAAAAATCCGGATTCCACAGAATTTAATCCATAAACAGATTATCTCTGTGTGTGACAACAGCTACTGTATGTGTTTGTGTGTACATTATATTCTCAAATAAAACCGTATATGCTCATAGAAACACAGCACTTATGCAGGTCCGTGACACTCTTTCTCTTCTGGTTCTCTAACTATAGGAGTTATTTCTTAAAATATACATGGCGTATTTGGAATACAGCATCCATTGTTGTCACCTAAGACCAGGCTTTCTCTGGACATCTCCCAGGTCAGGTCATAGGGCAAGTGAATAGGGTCAACATAGATATATTCATGTCCGTCTGAGCTCACAGACTCGATCACCTTCCATCTGATCTCATATCGCGGCTTCTGCAGAAAAAACAGAGATGAACAAACACACACCATTCAGGCAGGATGCCCACACATGTGTTGCTTTTGTTTGCTTTTCCCAGTTAATAAATCTCAAACCATATTGATTTAAAACAGGCACTCATAAATCTATCACTGAATTTATCAACTGTTACTCACCGGATGGTGGCACAAGAACACTGAGCAGTTTAAAATGACCGTATTGATTTCTAAAGTAGACCGTTCAGACGCGACACGGTCGTCGACTAAAGACCTGAGAGTAAGACCATGATTAGGTACTGATCACTAACTCACCTTTCTCCACACAGCAATGAGGATTATAATAGAAATGACAAATATAACCACGAGAGCCAACACCGCAGCTAGGACAGCAACCTGGGACAAGAGAGCTAAACAGAACAGAGAGAAACACAGACACACAAACACACAAAACCGACACGTAAGCCACCAACCGATTATCACAGACCCTAATCAGGAGTATCTCCTGTAAAAAAATAAAATCAATTCACAGACATCAAAAGTGTAATACTAATTAATAGTTGTAAACACCAGTTAAAAACACCAGTGAGAACCGATAATGGACTTGTTATGGAGTGATGGCATTCTTGTGAGTGTGCATCTGGAGAACAGCAGTAAGGCTCTATGTGAGAACTATGTGAGAACAAGCTCTTGAGGCTTAAACACCTGGAGGTGAAGTGTTTAAGTGCCGATCTACAGAGCAGCAGCTGGGAAGTTCGGTGTGACAACATCTGAAACATCAGCCGGAGGGTCAGGCCACCCTTAAGCCCTTGGCTCTCACTGTGTTTTATGAGCCGTTTGAATCCATAATCCATTTTTTGTGTGTTAATGAGATTTGGGGTTAAAAGGAAAAAGGAGACATATCCATCTGGTTTGCTCCAGAACAATTGTTTTGAAATTTAACAGTTTAGCCCTCGAAATCTTTTAAAAACCCAGCTTTACTTTGCTAACCAATATCTAAGTCCACATCCACAATGCTGAGTGACCTTTGACCCTTTCACAAGAGTATGAGTTTACACCTCTTTCAAACACATACACACACGCACACGCACACACACTCACACACACGCACACACACACACACACACATACACACAGACATACATAAAGAGAGGCAAGGGAGCTTTAACATACTGTTTGACACCAGCTTGATATCCCGAGCACGAGCTCCTCTCTCGTTTTTGGCCTCACAGCGGACGGTGACCTGCTGGGGTCTGTGAAAGATCACCTGACTGCGAACCTGGTGGATCTTCCGTGTGTCGTTATAGGTAACGTTAGTGAGGATGCTGAGATTTTCTGTGTCGTCTACCAGAGGTGTCCATACAGTGCTTCTATTACTGCACCTAATGAAGGAGATTACAGTGAAGCATTAGGTCAGTGGTATCTCTATGGTGAAGCATTATCCCCAATATACATTAAGGTGCATAATGGCCATTAGCATAATAGTAGATCTCCTAGCACCATGCATAATTTAGACTGATTACATACTGAGAATTATCGCTTGTTGTGTAATGGTAGAGAGGTAACATTAGAGAGGTATAAATATAACACAAACAAGAAGCTATGCTGTGGCTAATGTGTTGTTAATGCTCCACATTTCAGGGCTTCTCTTTATCACAGAGGATAAATATACACACCTACAAAATATAACGGGCCTGCACAGATATGGTGCACAAATGTACAAAAGAGAGGAAAACACACAGAAGCACAGACACGCACATGCACGCACACACACACACACACACACACACACACACACACACACACACACACACACACACACACACACACACACACACACACACTGAGAGGTTTCTCTGTGTGTTAACTGTGTCCTCTGGTGGGCAGAATGAGCAGAGCAAGTTGGCTGAGATGGTGTGGGGAGGTGAGGGGGGAGGTGGGGGTGGGCAACAGAGCTTACTTGTGCATACTGTCACAGCTGTACCACTGTACGCTGGGAGAGGGAACTCCCTCTGCCACACAGGTCACCGCATGTCGCTTCCCTGACAGATGATGGTCTGACAGGTCTGTGATCTGAGGAGGTACTGAGAATGGACAAAACCAAAAGGGTCCACACTTTATTCTCTCCAACACAATTTCTAGCTCAGTTTGAGCTCAGGTAGCAGAAACAAACACCGCTTACAGCACAGAATCTAATGTTTGTCGTTCTAAAAAAAAAAAGCCTCCAGATTACGGATTTAGTTTTTCAT